>NW_024721722.1:0-5751 GCF_018991925.1 Homarus americanus | reverse complement strand
GGGAGGCGGCGCCCCAAAACAATGGATAATGGTGTCATACATATTGCATTCTTCCATTAATCTCTTACTTAACTGTGATTGGTGGAATATAAGGTAACGTCATCAAATTACAGCCAATAGGAAAACAGAGCAATCAATTAGCACAACACCCCAACTTATATTTTGCTGTTGGATATTTACTCTCCTTTTTATTGTTCAGGTTGCGATAATACAGAAAAAGCGATGGGCGGTGTATTTTTTTAACGTCATATCTCCCAGAATTTGAATAGTGAATCGAGAATAAATATCCAACAGCAAAGCATAAGTTAGAGATGATTCAATGCTGTGTTCAACATGTTATCTGTCCACAGTCCAGCTAAGCACTGAATGAAATGTAAAATGTACTACAAAACTATGAAGTTATTGGGGCGATGCCGCATGTGGAAGGGCCCCTAGGAGCGCCGTCGCCCCTGGCAGCAACCGTGCCGCCCCTGGAAAGGCACCCACTGCCACTAGCAGGGCCCATAGCAGCGCCGGCGACCCTAGGTGGGCCCATAGGGACGCCGCAGCCGCTGGCAGGTTAATTGTGGGCAGTAGCGCCCCAAAGAGGTACCCTGGGGGACACACCAACTCTGAAGAGCCCCTGAAGGTGCCACCGCCGTGGTAGAGCCCCTGGGGACGTCGCCGTCCCTGGGAACACCCTTGAAGGCGCTTCCGTCCCTGTATGGGACCCTGGGATCGACGTTATCCCTGTGAGGCTCACTTGGCCATGTCAGGCAAGGAGGCGCCCCCAGGGCCCTCTCAGGGTCGGCGGTGCCCCCAGGGGACCTGTCAGGGGTACTGGATCCACCAGGCGCGCTAGATCCCCCAGGGGCGCTCTTAGGGACAACATTAATCCTAGGGGCTTTCTCAGGGAAGGCGGCGTTCTCAGGGGCACCTCCAAAAAGAGCCAAGTTTCCATAGGCCTCTCAGGGACGGCAACGCTCCTAGGAACCCCTTGGACCCTTCTAGGAGTGCTGGCGACCCGAGGGGCCCTCACAGGGACAGTGGTGACCCCAGGGGTTTTTTCAGGGACGGGGGCGCCTCCAGGTACGTTCCTAGAGACCGTTGTGCTCCCAGAGGCCCTCCCAGAGGCCCTCCCAGAGGCCCTACCAGCGGCGTGGCACCTTCGGGGGCCCTTCCACAGACGGTGGCTCCCCCCAGGCCTCTTTATGGGTCACAACTGCTCCCATGGACCCTGCCAAGGCCCCTGGCTTACAATAGGTCCTCCTAGGGGAGGAGGCGCCCCAAAACAATGGACAGTGGTGTCGTACATATTGCATTCTTCCAGTAATCTTACTTAACTGTGATTGGTGGAATAAGAGGTAACGTCATCAAATTACAGCCAATAGGAAAACACAGCAATCAAATAGCATAACACCCCACCTTATGTTTTGCTGTTGGATATTTATTCACCTTTTCATTGTTCAGGTTGAGATAATACTGAAAATGCGATGGGCGGTTATTTAACGTCATATCTCCCAGAATTCAAATAGTGAAACGAGAATAAATATCCAACAGCAAAGCATAAGTTGGGGTGTTGTGCTGACTGATTGCTCTGTTCTCCTATTGGCTGTAATTTGATGATGTTACATCGTGCTCCACCAATCACAGTCAAGTAAGGGATTACTGGACGAATGTAAAATGTACTACAAAACTATGAAGATATTGGGGTAATGCCGCATGTGGAAGGGCCCCTGGGGGCGCCGTCGCCCCTGGCAGAGACCGTGCCGCCCCTGGAAAGGCACCCACTGCCACTAGCAGGGCCCATAGCACCGCCGGCGACCCTAGGAGGGCCCGTAGGGACGCCGCAGCCCCTGGCAGGTTAATTGTGGGCAGTAGCGCCCCAAAGAGGTTCCCTGGGAGACACACCACCTCTGAAGGGCCCCTAAAGGTGCCACCGCTGTGGTAGAGCCCCTGGGGACGTCGCCGTCCCTGGGAACACCCCTGAAGGCGCTTTCGTCCCTGTAAGGGACCCTGGGATCGACGTTATCTCTGTGAGGCTCACTTGGCCATGCCAGGCAAGGACGCGCCCCCAGGGCCCTCTCATGGTCGGCGGTGCCCCCAGAGGACCTGTCAGAGGTGCTGGATCCACCAGGGGCGCTGGATCCACCAGGGACGCTCTTAGGGACAGCAGGAATCCTAGGGGATTTCTCAGGGAAGGCGGCGTTCTCAGTGGCTCCTCCAGAAACAGCCGGCGCCTCTAGGTACGTTCCTAGGGACCGTGGTTCTCCCAGAGGCCCTGCCAGCGGCGGTGGCGCCTTCAGGGGCCCTTCCAGAGGCGGTGGCTCCCCCAGGACTCTTTATGGGGCGCCACTGCTCCCAGGGACCCTGCCAAGGCCTGTGGCTCACAATAGGTCCTCCTAGGGGAGGCGGCGCCCCAAAACAATGGATAGTGCTGTCGTACATATTGCATTCTTCAAGTAATCTCTTACTTAACTGTGATTGGTGGAATGAGAGGTCACGTCATCAAATTACAGCCAATAGGAAAACAGAGCAATCAGTCAGCACAACACCCCAACTTATGTTTTGCTGTTGGATATTTATTCTCCTTTTCATTGTTCAGGTTGCTATAATACTGAAAATGCTATGGGCAGTGTCCATATTTAACGTCATATCTCCCAGAGTATAAATAGTGAAACAGTAATAAATATCCAACAGCAAAGCATAAGTTGTTTGCTGTTGGATATTTATTCTCCTTTTTATTGTTCAGGTTGCGATAATACAGAAAAAGCGATGGGCGGTGTATTTTTTTAATGTCATATCTCACAGAATTTAAATAGTGAATCGAGAATAAATATCCAACAGCAAAGCATAAGTTGAATATTATGCTGTTCACCAATCACAGTCAAATAAGGATTACTGGACCGAATGTAAAATGCTATAAAACCATGAAGTTATTGGGCGTGCAGGAAGAGCCCCTGGGACGCCGTCGCCCTGGCAGCGACCGTCCGCCCTGGAAAGGCACCCACTGCCACTAGCAGGGCCCATAGCAGCGCCCGGCGACCTAGGAGGGCCCATAGGAGGCCCGCAGCCCTGGCAGGTTAATTGTGGGCAGTGGCGCCCCAAAGAGGTACCCTGGGACCACACCACCTCTTAGGGCCCTAAAGGTGCCACGCTGTGGTAGGAAGCCCTGGGGACGTCGCCGTCCCTGGGACACCCTGAACGCTTTCGTCCCTGTAAGGGACCCTGGGATCGACGTTATCCCTGTGAGGCTCACTTGGCCATGCCAGGCAGGCCGCGCCCCAGGGCCTCTCTCATGTCGGGCGGTGCCCCAGAGGACCTGTCAGGGTGCTGGATCCACCAGGGGCGCTCTTAGGGACAGCAGGAATCCTAGGGGATTTCTCAGGGAAGGCAGCGTTCTCAGTGGCTCATCCAGAAACAACCCGAGGTTCCATGGGCCTCTCAGGGGCACAATGCTCCTAAGACCCCATAGGCCCTGCTAGGGGCGCTGGCGACCCGAGGGGCCCTCACAGGGACAGCGGTGACCCCCGGGGTTTTTCCAAAGGCAGGGGCGTCTCCAGGTACGTTCCTAGGGACCGTGGTGTTCCCAGAGGCCCTCCCAGAGGCCCTGCCAGCGGCGGTGGCGCCTTCAGGGGCCCTTCCAGAGGCGGTGGATCCCCCGAGGCCTCTTTATGGGGCGCCACTGCACCCAGGGACCCTGCCAAGACCTGTGGTTCACAATGGGTACTCCTAGGGGAGGCGGCGCCCCAAAACAATGGATAGTGGTGTCATATATATTGCATTCTTCCAGTAATCTCTTAGTTAACTGTGATTGGTGGAATAAGTGTTAACGTCATCAAATTACAGCCACTAGCAAAAAAGAGCAATCAATTAGCACAACACCCCAACTTATGTTTTGCTGTTGGATATTTATTTTCCTTTTCATTTTTCAGGTTGCGATAATACTGAAAATGCGATGGGCGGTGTATTTATTTAACGTCATATCTCCCAGAATTTAAATAGTGAAGCGAAAATTAAATATCCAACAGCAACGCATAAGTTGGGGTGTTGTGCTGACTGATTGCTCTGTTCTCCTATTGGCTGTAATTTGATGACGTTACATTTTGCTCCACCAATCACAGTTAAGTAAAGTGATTCCTGGACGAATGCAAGATATAGTACAAAACTATGAAGTTTTTGGGACGATGCCGCCTGTGGAAGGGCCCCTGGGGGCGCCGTCGCCCCTGGCAGAGACCCTGCCGCCCCTGGAAGGCACCCACTGCCACTAGCAGTGCCCATAGCAGCGCCACAGGCCCTAGGAGGGCCCATAAAGGCACTGCAGCCCCTGGTAGGGTAATTGTGGGCAGTGGCGCCCCAAAGAGGTATCCTGGGGGAGACACCACCTCTTAAGGGCCCCTGAAGGTGCCACTGCTGTGGGAGAGCCCCTGGGGACATAGCCGCCCCTGGGAACACCCCTGAAGGCGCTTCCGTCCCTGTAAGGGACCCTGGGATCGACGTTATCCCTGTGAGGGTCACTTGGCCATGCCAGTCACTAAGGCGCCCCCAGGGCCCTCTCAGGGTCGGCGGTGCCCCCAGGGGACCTGTCAGGGGCGCCTGATCCACCAGGGGCGCTGGATCCACCAGGGACCCTCTTAGGGATAACGACAATCCTAGGGGCTTTCTCAGGGAAGACGACGTTCTCAGGGGCTCCTCCAGAAACTGCCGAGTTTCCATTAGCCTCGCAGGGGCGGCAACGCTCCTAGGGACCCTCACAGACACGGCGGCGCTCCCATGGGCCCTGCTAGGGGCGCTGGCGACCCGAGGGGCCCTCACAGGGACAGCGGTGACCCCCGGGGTTTTTCCAGGGGCAGGGGCGTCTCCAGGTACGTTCCTAGGGACCGTGGTGTTCCCAGAGGCCCTCCCAGAGGCCCTGCCAGCGGCGGTGGCGCCTTCAGGGGCCCTTCCAGAGGCGGTGGATCCCCCGAGGCCTCTTTATGGGGCGCTACTGCACCCAGGGACCCTGCCAAGACCTGTGGTTCACAATGGGTACTCCTAGGGGAGGCGGCGCCCCAAAACAATGGATAGTGGTGTCATATATATTGCATTCTTCCAGTAATCTCTTAGTTAACTGTGATTGGTGGAATAAGTGTTAACGTCATCAAATTACAGCCACTAGCAAAAAAGAGCAATCAATTAGCACAACACCCCAACTTATGTTTTGCTGTTGGATATTTATTTTCCTTTTCATTTTTCAGGTTGCGATAATACTGAAAATGCGATGGGCGGTGTATTTATTTAACGTCATATCTCCCAGCATTTAAATAGTGAAGCGAAAAATTAAATATCCAACAGCAACGCATAAGTTGGGGTGTTGTGCTGACTGATTGCTCTGTTCTCCTATTGGCTGTAATTTGATGACGTTATATCTTGCTCCACCAATCACAGTTAAGTAAGGGATTACTGGACGAATGCAAAATGTACTGCAAAACTACGAGGTTTTTGGGTCGATGCCGCCTGTGGAAGGGCCCCTGGGGGCGCCGTCGCCCCTGGCAGAGACCCTGTCGCCCCTGGAAAGGCACCCACTGCCACTAGCAGTGCACGCAACAACAGGCCTAGAGCCCATAAAACTGCAGCTATTCCAGTTAATTTAGTGGCGCCCCAAAAAGGTATCTCACCACCTCTAAAGGGCCTGAAGCCGGTTCCATGGGCCTCTCAGGGGCAACGCTCCTAGGACCCTCACAGACACAGCCCCCCCCATGGGCCCTGCTAGAGCCTCAGCGACCGAGGGGC
>NW_024721721.1:0-11038 GCF_018991925.1 Homarus americanus | reverse complement strand
GAAATAAGAAAAAATGTAAAAGAATAACAGAAAAGAGAGTCACTAAAGATAACTCAGGTAAACAAGTGGAAGAAGAAGAATAGTTTAAATCGTTTATATTATTATTATTATTATTATTATTACTATTATTATTATTATTAAGAACGGTGACTTAACCCCTTGAGGATGATGACTTAACCCCTTCAGAACGGTGACTTAACCCCTTCAGAACGATGACTTAACCCCTTCAGAACGATGACTTAACCCCTTCAGAACGATGAATTAATCTAGCACTTACTGGGTTAAGATAACATATTCATAGGATTAACACAGTCATCGCCCATGGATTAAGTTATCATACTCAATGGATTAAAATTATCCTTACTCATTGGACTATTCCACTGTACTCAGGGGTTGGCATCGTACTAAAGGGGTTTAGATACTTTATTTATCAGGCTATTTGAGTACAATGAAATAGTACTCTAGAGCTTAAGATACCATACTCACTGGGATCGTCTACTGCACTCAGAGGTCGGCGTCGTACCCAAAGACGTATGATTCTTCACTAACGGCGATATTGACGACGCCATCACACACAGTTATCTAGTCACACAAATCATTTATACGACGTAAATAGAAACGTAAAGGCGTTCTTTTACTCTATTGGTTCTTCTTCTGGTTCGTCTGCTTTTTTAGCTTTATTCCCATCTTTTTTTTCCCGTTTCTTCTTCTTTTTCATTTTTTATATTTTGTTTCTTCTTTTATTTCCTCCTCTTTTCTGTTCTGAGTTTAATTTGTCTTCTTCATTTATTCCTTCTTCTTTTTCTTCATCTCTTCTTCTTTATTCCCTTGTGTTTTCTCCTTATTCATTATCATCACCTTCTTCTGCCTCCCCTGATTAGACGCACCAGATATAGTCACGGTCTAATGCTGTCCTTGGTGGAGATAGTAGGGGTGTTAGGTCAGGTCAGGTCAGGTTAATGTTTACATTAGCGAGGAAAATTTCTTAACCCCTTTATGCACGGGAGTCTCTTTGAGCTGAATAAAATCATCATCTATCCCTAACCTAATCAAATATTAACAGTAACGTCCCAGTAGTGAAGGGGTTAACACATTACTTCACATCCATTACCTGTAAGTAGCTTCACCAGGTGGGGGGTCGGTAACCATTAGCAGAGGAAGCCAAGGTATAAATATATCACTGTAAATAGAACCATTAATCTTGGGAAGCAAATAAGAAGAATTAGAACTGTGCTAATTAATCACTTGTTAATATATTACAAGGTTTGTTATTGAGGAAATCGTGTAAGTAACTTTGTACCATTGGAGAACTGTAAGTATATCGTAAGACATTAGTAAAGTAACACTGTACCACTATAAGTATATCGTAAGGAAATCGTAAGTAACATTGTACCACCCGATCACGATACGTATTTAAAAGAAAATAACACCCAATAAATAACATCGAATACATTACTTCTACATCACTGTAATAATGTAAACACTAACACCGTAGCAATGATTCACTAAACAAATAAAGTGAAACGATGGAGAGAAAAAATTACAAATGACAAGATAAACATTAAATCCTTGTAAACATAATTAACGAAAATCCTAAAAGAAATCGTAAAAGAAAAATAGAGAATGAAGCGAATATAAAAATCTCAGATAAGGTTATAGAAGAGACATTAATCAGATATTGGTTATTGATACACAACACCTGAGTCGAAGAATGTTGATACATGTAAGATAAACAATAATGTAACCATGAAGTTAAACATAGATACTTGTTTACATAAATACATACACAAGAATGTATTATATGTACTTTAATTCAGGATAGGATACATATGCTCATACATATTACACACACACACACACACACACACATATATATATATATATATATATATATATATGCTGATAACCACAAGGAAAGAAGAAAACACGAAGCTCCCAAGCGCTTTCGTGTAATTCACATCTTCAGGGGTGAGTACAGACTAGTATGTACTCATCCCTGAAGATGTGAATTACACGAAAGCGCTTGGGAGCTTCGTGTTTTCTTCTTTCCTTGTGGTTATCAGCATATACCTAGATCACGCGCACCTACAGTGATTTACTTGCATATATATATATATATATATCTTGATAAAATCACACGGGAAAATGGAAACAACGGAGTACCTTAGCTTTCGTCTTTATTCAAGACATCAAGATTTATCTTATCCACGTTTTCATTGTGGATTTACATGAAATATATATATATATATATATATATATATATATATATATATATATATATATATATATATATATATATATATATATATATATTGTTACGACCGTGTCGTATTTTTCTATTTTTTTTTTATGTAACATGCTTCCATGTTCCATATTATTCCTGTAATGATGTGTTGTATTTACTATTATATAATCTAGTCACCTTACCCTGTGCTGTTAACGTTTTAACTGTTATTATTTGTTCAAACTCATTTTGTATTGTAACCAGTATTCTTTGTTCTCTAACGACCATCTGCATCGTTAAACGACCCACCGGCGGGTCGCGTGGCGGGAACCGACCTTATATATAGGACCCACCAACTGACGGAGTTAGTTCAGTCCTCTTGTCATACAGTCCACATCCTTTGAGTGACACTCGTCACCTGTTACTTGTACTTAATTTATTTGTGTTGTTCCTGTCGCCACCAATGTGGTATATGTATGTGAGTACCTATTTATGTCTCTGTTTGTGTCCATCAGTATTTGCTTAGTTTGCATTTAAGTAATTCAGTGTTGTTTCACGTTAGTTAATTTCAGTGTTAGTTTTTATATGTTTATGCAGTGTTAACGTAATCCAATGCTTTATTATTATTCTTATGATGTTTAGATGTTTAGTATCATTTGTGTCTAAAAGTTTCGATGGTGAATCAACTTGTTGTGACAGCCTACGAGGCTCTTTGTGTTAATATTTAATTAATTAAATTCTTAAAGGTTTACTTTATTTATTTTTATTCACTTTTAATTTACTTCACTTTTTTTGTTTGGTTACGCCTAGAACCTGGATATTTAAGTAAATTAAGAGACGGCGTAACAATATATATATATATATATATATATATATATATATATATATATATATATATATATATATATATATATATATATATATATATATTATCTTTTCATTCATTTGTATTCATTCCCTCTTATTGATGTGTGTGTGTGTGTAAGTTTTTGGTATTTTTCTTTCATAACAAGGCCATAAATACACTTCTTGTTTATCCTTTTTGCTACACACACACACACACACACTCTACCAATACCTATCTGGACTAAGTATTTCCCGAAGCATAACTCGAACACACAACAGCTGCAAAGAAATGCGAACACCAATCGTCGCTCAAAATCATCAACCAGGAAGAACGAACAGCACTTGACATTGACCCCTCAACCAACAACACCCAGCAGTCTCCTTTACCAAGAATCTGTGGTGTTTCCTTACTGCTATAGTCAATCAGGCGCTGGTATGAACAGTCACTAGATGAACGGACGACTAAAATTTATACTTGAGCTGGTGGTGGTTTTGGTTAGGTTAGGTTAAGTTTGGGTAGGTTAGGTTAGATTTTATGGAACTAGGGAGGGGATCGAACCAGGTATTCAAGAATGTAATCGATAACCCCATCGCCACGTAACCCACAAGTGTACTCGCCTCACCTTGGATATGCTCAAGACACGGGTTATTCCACTGGTCGTCTGCGGAATGTGAAATGATCGTTTTTCTTGTGACTGAACCTTCAACTATCCGTTATCGGTGGTTGTAATTTACTCTGATGTTTGTGTCACTGCTATGGTACACGAATCTACACCCACCTAACCACATACCCATCCATCCACACACCCACGCAAGCCACCCACACACAACATGACAATTCCTCACGACACACAAAACGAAGGTATATTATCTTAGGTGTAGTTGAAAGACAATATTTCTCATTTATTCTGAAGTTATATAAACAATTTTTTTAACATAATCTTTAATAGTTTTTTCTTACCATTATATAACTTAACGCAGAATACATGTAATTATTAATATTATTTTTTCTTCTGCTAAATGGATTAAACATTCACATTTACATCTCTTCAGTATGAGTGGAATTCATTGTTTTCCAATTCCACTTTTATTTTATTTTTTAGCTTTTATTTAATCAGAAATGAACGAGAGGAACTTTTTTTTTACGGTACTGGCTTTTAACCCATTGTTTTATTTGTTATTTTTTTTGTTTCTGTTTCCTATAGCTTAGTTAACAGCTAGAGTTTTTATGTTTTTATGTTTTTGTTTTTAGCCTGTGTTATAAGAGAGAGAGAGAGAGAGAGAGAGAGAGAGAGAGAACTATCACTTTTAAACTCTCAACTAACTTTCCTGGAGTTCCTATTTAGGACTTGTCGTAACCATTACTTCCTGATGCTTATTCTAATCCACCTCTAAACCCTCACTGGATGCTCTTACATAGTTCACAATACACTTTACTCCCCAAATAATACAACAAATACTCTCACATACACACATTATAAGAATTATGTTACAATTTCAATATCTAGAATCCAAATCAATCACAGTGACTGCCAAGGACGTCATATAATCAATGTGCAATAATTCTTGAAGTGATGCATGAATAAAATATTACTACCAGAGTTTTACCTGCTGTTACCTGGTTACACCAAGGGGATAAAGTAACACAAAGTAACACAAATTAACTCTCACGGGGTAATAGTCAGAGTAATAGTCAGTTAGCTTTAAATTATGATGCCACAGCTTCCCAAGAGGGTGATAGTAACGTGTGAAATGTATACAACAAAAGCTTTCATTACTCACTGTATATTTTTTTACACTGTGGGAAATAAACTCTTCCTAGATCACTGCCACAACAGCGCTATCTACTGTATGTACAACTTTACCTTAATGATTTTGTTATTAATTAAAGATCACCTGAAGATTGGGTATTGCAGTTAAAATTTCACCTGATGATGAACCAACCTACACGTTATCTGGGGTTGGGTTAGGTTAGGTTAGGTTAGGTTAGAGCGTACCGAAGATACATGCACTTCCTATACTGAGGTGATGGAAGTACAGCGCTGGTGGGAGGTCTTAAGTGTCGTGTGGTAGTGTGTGTGTGTGTGTGTGTCTTTGTCTCACTCTTTTATCTCTCCCTCTGTTTATTCTCTCTCTCTCTCTCTTCCACTCTTTCCTTCTATCTCTCTCTTTCTTCTGTCCGTCTGCCTGTCTGTCTGTCTGTCTGTCTGTCTGTCTGTCTGTCTGTCTGTCCCGTCATAACCTACTAGTCAAGCATCACATTATGTAAAAATCCTGTCGCCTCTCCTACTGAACCACGAACTCTTAGATTCAGACTCATGAATCAGAAGCATTTATGGACAGAATAATGCATCAGGGTTTACTGCTTCGGGTTCACGGGTCTGAAAATCGGGTTTCGTGGACCAGCTGGATAGGCGACAAGGCCTCTGTGGGTGACTCAGAAAAAGCGTATCGACAGGTGTCCCAAACTACCTTTTGTACTGGAAGATTTATGCATTGGCGTTATGCAATTTCTGCCTTTATTGACATATGATTCATTCTAATAATTGGGTCATTGATTTCGTTCCTTTATTCTAACTAGAAACATCATCCATCCACCTGACATACGTAACACACACACATATGTAACGCACACACACACATACGTAACACACACACATATGTAACGCACACACACATACGTAACACACACACACACACATGTAACACACACACATACGTAACACACACACACACATACGTAAAACACACATATGTAACACACACACATACGTAACACACACACACACACACACATACGTAACATACACACATACGTAACACACACACATACGTAACACACACATACGTAACACACACACATACGTAACACACACACACACACACATACGTAACACACACACATACGTACCACACACACATACGTAAACACACACACACACACATATACGTAACATACACACATACGTAACACACACACATACGTAACACACACACACACATGTAACACACACACATACGTAACACACACACATACGTAACACACACACACATACGTAACACGATAAGTGATGTACTCAGGCACACTATACGTGAGACTGTAACATTAATCATTTTTTAGGAAGGAACTTAATAACATAGCTCAGGTTCTCTCCTCTGTGGCTGAACGACTGTGTGTTCTTGTACTAGATTAGACATTATGGGTCCAGCTAACTACACAATTAGACAGGAATTGTGTGTGTGTGTGTTTACCTTGCGAATAAACAACCATAACTAATATAAAAATCAATCTATTGACCTCTTATTTCTCTTACAAAGCGGAGGAAGAGAAACAAGCATAAGAGACTGATTTAAAAAACATTGGCCTCACCAGGTGTAGTTAAGCACTGCCTTCCTGGGTCACTCACCTGAGGGAGGAAGGAACTTGTGGTTAGAACTAAATGTGTTATTTTCATGTGAGGATTATGACGTAATACCTTTACTAAATCAATAACATTAGTAATAACGTTACACCTGTAATTTGACGATAATGATGAACATAATGATGGCATATTTTTTACTCTCTCGTTGATAATAACGATAAATTGTCACAATCTATTTAATAGTTAATGATAAGGCTAATTACATCATTATATTTTTTTATTTCGTACTATTTAGGCTACAGACATTATTTTTACATCAATACTGATAGCAAGAAAAATGACACTTAGAAAAAAAATATTGTTGAGCAGCTAAAGCCAGCGTCGTTGTGTCCTAGTTGTGTAGGTCACCGCGGCAAACACCTCCCCTTCACCTCTGCTTCACCACGAGGTCGAAATCTTGTCTCTTTGTGTTGGGAGTCGAGACTTTTAGCAGCTGAGCCATGGCGTCTAGGCATCTCCAACCGTAATTAATGTACTGTTCTCCTTCAAGGCGTGGTCTCCTGTGGTCTCCTGTGGTCTGCTATCACGGGCAGTTTATATCCCGGATATTTCGCTGCCCTCCACCAACCACTTGCCTCTCCTGTCGACTCTATCATGCTGTCACTGGATCTTGCCACACTGTCATGCCCGTTCATCTCAGTTATTCACGGTTAGTCTTTGGCCATCTATCCTACCGACCTGTCCAGACCCTCTCACCACACACTCCTTCAATTCACCCACCACTCCCATCCTAATCTCATATATCCTTCAAACCTCCTTCCTTCCTTCCTTCCTTAATCTATCCCCTGTTAAGGCTACTACGTGGATTAACAGGGTCCATCCTTAGCTTGTTCCGCCTCGCTTCCTGAACGTCTTCCCTGTACTAGTCTTGTTTCAGTGTATTTTGACCCAAGTTTGTTTTTAGTTTTCCCTCAGCAGCTAACCATCTTACGAGTGTTTATTTTTGTTACCTTACCACCTACAGGAACGATAAAATATCTGTTTTTAATCCGTCTGTATGTTTGTATATCCCCACGGACACTACAGGAAAAATCATGCGTACATTTTGGCACCAGTATCGCCGTTAAGAGAGCCAACACCCAGTTGAATATGTAAGTCACTAAACTACATAATTTCATTAATATGTTCTTTCAGGTTCTCTAGCAAAAACTACTCATTAACATATCTTCATCTACATACATACCTATTCCCCTTAACTTTCACAAGACCATTAAAACACTTCAATATTTTTCTTTATCAATAATCCAATTGTTATTTACAATCTTTCATGATAAAAAATACTGGAAACTAATTCATATATGGTAGAATTTAATCTGTTTTTTATGTTATTTAAAACAATCTTATTCCCCGTCTGCTCTGTCTTCCCCAGATTACTATGGCCATACTCAGTCAATGAACAACAAAATAGCAAAATGTTCCCCCACCATAAAAAAGAGAGTTTTTCTCAACGAATATTGCAAGTGGTTAACAGCTTAGGAAATTCTACTACCACTGATGCAGCCCGGCACACTGTGTGGTAGGGGGCGGGTGGGGGAGGGGGGAAGAGTGGTTGGTGGGAGAGGTGGGTGGTGGTGGGGGTGTATTAGTAGTTGGAGGAATACAAATTTTAGAAACAAGAGAGAGGGAGGGAAGTATGAAAGGAAGCAAGGGTCGTAGGCAGCATGAGAGGGGGAATAGAGATGTAGGAGGCATAGGAAAAAGAAAACGGAGTTACTTGTTAAGGGAAAACTATGTTATTACCGAAGACTTAGACTGAAATGGAAAATATTACGATTTTCATCTTAATCTGATAATTTTCTTTGTTTATTCTTGTGTCTTTACTTAATACATCTATAAAAATACTGTAGAGTTTAAGTGAGTGTTTTTCTGTCACACACACACACACACACACACACACTCTACCACTACCCTCTGCCTCACACACGGGCACAATTTATATTCAAATGAGACCGGTAAAATGAAGAGAGCTGAGGGCGTATGACTGGCTTATGAATCAGTTGTCAGCGAGAGATGGGGAAGCACGATACCTCCTCCTCTCCCACCCTTTCCATCCTGTTCCATCCTGCCTCCTGTGGGTACATGATCCATCAGGTTTAAACGCGTGTGTCGGCAGGTAACAGACAATCACAGCTCCATGACATTAAAAGAGATGATGCTGACTTTATGTATACAGTTTAAGACACATATACTACCACGAGACTTGAAAACATGCAATAGTGTTACTCCCTCTTCTTAATTCTGTAGCGATTATATGTACGACTCTCTCTCTCTCTCTCTCTCTCTCTCTCTCTCTAGGAATACTATCGACTAGAACTTATTTTGTTATCTTTATGAAACTCGTAAATAAAATATAGTTTATTTAGAATGACAAAATGGACTGGCTTATTATTTTTATTATTATCTAAACAAAACTTACAGAAAATAATAATAAGAAAATAATGAAACTTTTCCTTCATCTAGTTAATTTATCTTACAATTACCTGGGTGCTTAAGCGGGTAATTCCGAGCAGTAATAAAAGGCGTAACGAGACCTTCATGTTCACTAATTACCGAGAACATCACTTATTTTTACGAAGACTCTAATTGTCTCGCTGTCTCTCAAGACTTCGTTACCACTTACCTTATTGGGGTCATAAATCTTCGGGTTTTTTTTGGCTAACTATAAATATTGAGTAATGTATAAATGTCTATGTCTTACACCTGTCTCTCTTTGTGTGTCTCTGTATGTGTGTCTGTGTCTGTCTGTCTGTTTTTTTGTCTGTCTGTCTGTCTGTCTGTCTGTCTGTCTGTCTCTCTTTCTCATATCGTTAATCCCTTTATATCCCTGGATTAGCTTAATCTCTCTCAGTTTCCCGTTAACAGTAAAAATTCGAGTCATAACCTAAATGTTTATCCTGACTCCGTTAACTGTTTTGTAAACGAGGGAACAGAGACTCCCTTCTAGGTAATCATTTCAACAGCAACACAACGGTAACACAAGTGAAGGTAGTTATTGAGTCTTAGGTAGGTTAAGGACCGTACATATCATGGAGGATTCCTGGCGCGTTGGGAAGCTCCTGTCCACCAATTCCAGGATTATCTCGCCAATTCCTGGATTATATCGCCAATTCCAGGATTATTTCGCCAATCGCCTGAACTGACCTGTATTCGGCCCTGCCAGACAATCTATTGGAGATATTTTTGTGTTATAAATTCACTAAATGATAATATATCCTTCAAAATGGACTGGATTATAATAAAGCTCCCATGTCTTTAGGGATCAGCTTAAGCTTTAACTCCTAGAAAAGTATATAAAGCTTAACAAAATTGACTGGATCATAATTTAGCTGCCATGACCACCCGAGTAAGTAATGTTACGGTAGATAAACTCAATACTGTACTTGGAAACATCGATATGAGTGGACGATTATGAATGGACTCGGTCTTCCGTTACTCACGGTTCCAGGGAGAGCTAAGAGGAGCATTCATGTAGCGTGAGGTCCCTGGTGTAACGTGAGGGTCCTGATGTAATGTGAGGACCCTGATGTAACGTGAGGGCCCTGATGTAACGTGAGGGCCCTGATGTAACGTGAGGGCCATGGTGTAACGTGAGGGCCCTGATGTAGCGTGAGGGCCCTGGTGTAACGTGAGAGCACTGATGTAACGTAAGGGCCCTGATGTAACGTGAGGGCCATGGTGTAACGTGAGGGCCCTGATGTAACGTGAGGGCCCTGATGTAACGTGAGAGCACTGATGTAACGTGAGGCCCCTGATGTAACGTAAGGGCCCTGATGTAACGTGAGGGCCATGGTGTAAAGTGAGGGCCCTGATGTAGCGTGAGGGCCCTGGTGTAACGTGAGGACCCTGATGTAACGTGAGGGCCATGGTGTAACGTGAGGGCCCTGATGTAGCGTGAGGGCCCTGATGTAACGTGAGGACCCTGATGTAACGTGAGGATAAACAAAAATATAGACGATAAACTAATGATACCAAGCTAAATTAATCTAATCTTAACATCATCTAACTTAATTTAGGTAAAGTTAGGTTACGTTGAGATAGCTAAAAACGGCTTCAGTGGAATCAAGTCAGCTTGATCGTATAATACACATTATGTATACTTGAATATACATGACATGAAATGACATGACATTACATACGAATTACATACGAATTACCAAAAAGTTATCTTTATTTTACAAAGGTGTCCTCAGCTACAAATCCACAGTCAGCACTACACAGTCAGCTAAACTAGGAAGCTAATCGACAGCTAACAAGAGACACTTAACACTCGACACTCGACAGCATTAACGATAAGACATCAGCTTTTAACAGTGAACACGTTGTAATGTGATGATATAATGTGAAAAGGAGAGAGAGAGAGAGAGAGAGAGAGAGAGACATGAATAGACAGCAGAAAGATACAGAAAAAATAGATAAAATAAGACAGATAGAAAGACACAGACAGACATATACCACATCACAGTCACCACCCACACCCCCTCCCCTCCCCCACCCACACCCCCTCCCCTCCCCCACCCACACCCCCTCCCCTCCACCACCCACACCC
>NW_024721720.1:10000-26697 GCF_018991925.1 Homarus americanus | reverse complement strand
CTCCTCCCCAATCTCCTCCTCCTCCCCACTCTCCTTCTCCCTCCTCCCACTCCTCCCCACTCTCCCTCCTCCTCCCCTCCTCCCTCCCCACTCTCCTTCCTCCTCCCTCCCTCCTCCTCCTCCCCTCTCCCTCCTCCTCCTCCTCCTCCCCACTCTCCTTCCTCCTCCTCCTCCTCCCCACTCCTCCCTCCTCCTCCTCCTCCTCCTCCCTCCCCTCCTCCTCCTCTCCTCCTCCTCCTCCTCCTCCCCACTCTCCTCCTCCTCCTCCCTCCTCCTCCTCACTCCTCCTCCTCCTCCCCACTCCTCCCTCCCCCTCCTCCTCCTCTCCCTCCTCCTCCTCCTCTCCCTCCCACTCTTCCTCCTCCCTCCCTCCCACTCTCCCTCCTCCCTCCTCCCTTCTCCTCCTCCTCCTCCTCTCCTTCCTCTCCCCACTCCTCCTCCTCTCCTAACTCTCCTCCTCTCCCTCCTCCCTCCTCACTCTCTCACTCTCCCTCCTCCCCTCCTCCTCTCCCTCCTCCTCCCTCACTCTCCTCTCCTTCTCCTCCTCCTCTCCCTCACTCCTCCTCCTCTCCCTCCTCCCCTCCTCCTCTCCTCCTCTCCCTCACTCTCCCTCACTCCCCCCACTCTCCCTCCTCCTCCTCCTCTCCCTCCTCCTCCTCCCTCCTCTCCCCTCCCTCCTCTCCCTCCCTCTCCCTCACTCCTCCTCCCACTCTCCCTCCTCCTCCTCATTCTCCTCCTCTCCCTCACTCCTCTCCCTCTCCTCACTCTCCCCTCACTCTCCTCCCTCCTCCTCCTCCTCCTCTCCCTCCTCTCCCTCCTCCTCCTCTCTCTTTCTCTCCCTCCCTCTCCCTCCTCTCTTCACTCTCCCTCCTTCCCCTCCTCTCCCTCCTCCTCCTCCTCCTCCCTCCTCCTCCTTTACTCTCCTCACTCTCCCCTCCTCCTCCTCCTCCTCCTCCTCTCCCTCACTCCCTCCTCCTCCTCCTCTCCTCCTCTCCTCTCCTCCTCCCTCCTCCCCTCCTCTCCCTCACTCCTCTTCCTCTCCCTCACTCTCCTCCTCTCCTCTCCTCCTCCTCCCACTCCTCCTCTCCCTCACTCTCCCCTCACTCTCCCTCCTCCTCTCCACTCTTCTCTCCTTCCTCCACTCTTCCTACCCTCTCTGCCGAGTTTGATTACCACATGACACTGAATTAATTTAAGATCACTGAATAATTTACCTGAGGAGGAAGTGTTACAAAGACAATAGGGTGTGTGTGTGTGTGTGTGTGTGTGTGTGTGTGTGTGTGTGTGTGTGTGTGTGTGTGTGTGTGTGTGTGTGTGTGTGTGTGTGTGTGTGTGTGTGTGTGTGTGTGTGTGTGTGTGTGTGTGTGTGTGTGTGTGTGTGTGTGTGTGTGTGTGTGTGTGTGTGTGTGTGTGTGTGTGTGTGTGTGTGTGTGTGTGTGTGTGTGTGTGTGTGTGTGTGTGTGTGCGTGTGTGTGTGTGTGTGTGTGTGTGTGTGTGTGTGTGTGTGTGTGTGTGTGTGTGTGTGTGTGTGTGTGTGTGTGTGTGTGCGTGTGTGTGTGTGTGTGTGTGTGTGTGTGTGTGTGTGTGTGTGTGTGTGTGTGTGTGTGTGTGTGTGTGTTTTGGGTGTGTGTCAAGGCAGCAGCAATTTAATTCCGATTCTCATAAAACATAAAACCACATAAATTCTGGCCACTTTCCTTCTTTCTCTCTCCTTCTTTTCCTTTATTAATTATTCCATCTAATTACATTCTCTGTAGAGTTTGGCTTAACAATTATTAATCATCCCTCCCCCACACACACACACACTCTACCAGGCCTTTTTGCATTTTTGTTTGTTTCATCAGCGCTGTTCATTACATTAAGTGCTCCTGTTTCTACTGCAGTGCATTACGAGTCAGCCAAGGGTGTCAGTCACGTGGTAGAAGAATAGTAACCTAACCTAATCTAACGAAAACCTAACCTAACCTAACCCTAACCTCAATAACCTGACCTAACCTCAAATAACCTGACCTAACCTCAAATAACCTGACCTAACCTCAAATACTCCTAACCTCAAATAACCTGACCAACCTCAAATAACCTGACCTACCTCAAATAACCTGACCACCTCAAATAACCTGACCTAACCTCAAATAACCTGACCTAACCTCAAATAACCTGACCTAACCTCAAATAACCTAACCTAACCTCAAATAAAACCTGACCTAACCTCAAATAACCTGACCTAACCTCAAATAACCTGACCCTAACCTCAAATAACCTGACCTAACCTCAAATAACCTGACCTAACCTCAAATAACCTGACCTAACCTCATAACCTGACCTAACCTCATAAAATAACCTGACCTAACCTCAAATAACCTGACCTAACCTCAAATAACCTGACCTAACCTCAAATAGCCTGACCTAACCTCAAATAACCTGACCTAACCTCAAATAACCTGACCTAACCTCAAATAACCTGACTAACCTCAAATAACATACCCTAACCTAATCTAACCTAATCTAATCTAAAAATCCTCAGTTAAGCAATAGGATGTTTGATCATTAGCTGGGAGAGGAGGAGGAGGAGGAGGAAGGAGGAGGAGGAAGGAAGGAGGAAGGAAGGAAGGAAGCTAATCTTCAGATGACCCACCCCCACCCAAGTAACTCGCCTCGTCTCGTCTCAGAACAGCCCCCCCTCAAATACTTGCTGCCTGACCATCTTTTTCCACCATTTCAGAGCACCACACACACACACACACTCTCTCAACTACCAACCAACTGCCGTGTTGTTAGTCTGCCTATCTAGAAACCCTTTTACCTTTTTCTCTGTTATATTTTCATCTTATTTTCTGTTTCTCTCTCTTTTATTATCAGTTTTTGTTCTTAGGAGTTACGTTATTAATTTTCTTGTATCCCTTATTTACTGTAGCTACTGTACCTTAAATTACTATGAACTATACACAAGTACCTCACCTGTACCTATAGATACTAGGAACTAAACATAAGTACGTCACCTAAACCTATAGATACTATGAACTATACACAAGTACCTCACCCGTACCTATGTCTACCAGGAACTAGAGCTAAGTACCTCACCTCATCTCTCAGCCAAGAAATTAAGAAAAACTCAACATTTTCTTATTTTTTCTTTTTATAACAGGAGGAGGAGGAAGAAGAGATTGTTTTTCAGAGTGTCTTTGTGTCAAGTGCAATTTGTATACAAGGTGTGTCGTTTTGCCTCACGCTTCCTCCCTCACGCTTCTTCCTTCACCTTCTTACCCTCTTCCTCCTTCCTCCCCTTCCTCCCTCACAATAATCTATCGCTAAACTACGGACTTGGCGCACCCTCATTCTTCTAACTACTTCTTCCCTCACGATTCCTCCCTCACGATTCCTCCCTCACCTTCCTCCCTCACCTTCTTCCTTCACGCTTCCTCCCTCACGCTTCCTCCCTCCCTTCTTCCTCCACCTTCCTCCCTCACGCTTTTCCCTCACCTTCTTACCCTCACCTTCCTCCTTCACGCTTCCTCCACCTTCCTCCCTCACAATAATCTGTCGCTAGCAAGTCTACGGACTTGGCGCACCCTCATTCAACTTCAACTACTTCTTCCCTCCGATTCCTCCCTCGATTCTCCCTCACGCTTCCTCCCTCACGCTTCTTCCTTCACCTTCCTCCCTCACGCTTCCTCCCTCACGCTTCTTCCCTCCACGCTTCCTCCCTCACGCTTCCTCCCTCACGATTCTTCCCTCACGCTTCCTCCTCACGCTTCTTCCTTCACGCTTCTCCCTCACGCTTCCTCCCCTCCGCTTCTTCCCTCACCTTCCTCCCTCACCTTCCTCCCTCCACGTTCTTCCCTGCTTCTTCCTTCACGCTTCCTCCCTCACGCTTATTCCTTTACCTTCCTCGTTCACGCTTCCTCCTTGCGCTTCCTCCCTCCGCTTCCTCCCTCCACGCTTCCTCCCTCACACTTCTTCCCTCACGCTTCTTCCTTCACGCTTCCTCTCTCCACGCTTCCTCCTCACGCTTCTTCCCTCACGCTTCTTCCCTACCTTCCTCCACCTTCCTCCCTCACACTAATCTATCACTAGCAAGTCTACGGACTTGGCGCACCCTCATTCAACTACTACTACTTCTTCCTCGATTCCTTCCTGACGCTTCCCCCTCCGCTTCCTCCCTCACGCTTCTTCCTTCACCTTCTCCCTCACGCTTCCTCCCTTGCCTTCTTCCCTCACCTTCCTCTCTCACGCTTCCTCCCTCACACTTCTTCCCTCTTCCTCCCTCACGCTTCCTCTCTCCACCTTCCTCCCTCACCTAATCTATCACTAGCAAGTCTACGGACTTGGCGCACCCTCATTCAACTACTACTACTTCTTCCCTCACGATTCCTCCTCACTTCCCCTCCCGCTTCCTCCCTCACCTTCTTCCTTCACGCTTCTTCTCCACGCTTCCTCCTTCACACTTCCTTCCTCCACTTCCTCCCTCACGCTTCCTCCCTCACCTTCTTCCCTCCCTTCCTGCCTCACGCTTCTTCTCTCACCTTCCTCCCTCACACGTCCTCCCTCCGCTTCCTCCCTCACCTTCTTCCCTCTTCCTCCCTCACGCTTACTCCCTCACCTTCCCTACCTCACGTTTCTTCCCTCACTTCCTCCCTCACGCTTCTTCTCTCCCTTCCTCCCTCACCTTCCTCCCCTCACCCTTCCTCCCTCACCTTCTTCCTCACGCTTCCTCCCTCACGCTTCCTTCACGCTTCCTCCATCACGCTTCCTCCCTTGCCTTTCCCTCACGCTTCTCTCTCACGCTTCCTCCTCACACTATCTATCACTAGCAAGTCTACTGACTTGCACTCTCAAACACAACTACTTCTTCCGTCACGATTCCTCCTTCACGCTTCCTTCCTGCGCTTCCTCCTTCACGCTTCCCCCACGTTTCTCCCTCACGCTTCCTCCCCACGCCTTCCTCACGCTTCTTCCTCACGCTTCCTCCTCACGCTTCTTCCCCACGCTTCCTCCTCACGCCTCCTCCCTCACGCTTCCCCTCACGCCTCTCCCTCACGCTCTCACGCTTCCTCCTCACGCTTCCCCCTCACGCCTTCACACGCTTCCTCCCTCACGCTTCCTCACACTTCTTCCTTCACGCTTCCTCTCTCACGCTTCCTCCTCACACTAATCTATCACTAGCAAGTCTACGGACTTCGCACCGTCATTCAACTACTACTACTTCTTCCCTCACGCTTCTTCCCTCACACTTCTTCCCTCACGCTTCCTCTCTCACGCTTCCTCCTCACACTAATCTACACTAACAAGTCTACGGACTTGGCGCACCTCATTCAACTTACTACTACTTCTTCCCTCACGCTTCTTCCCTCACACTTCTTCCCTCACGCTTCCCCCCCTCACGCTTCCTCCCTCACGCTTCCTCCCTCACGCTTCCTCCCTCACACTAATCTATCACTAGCAAGTCTACGGACTCGCACCCTCATTCAACTACTACTACTTCTTCCCCACGCTTCTTCCCTCACACTTCTTCCCTCACGCTTCCTCACGCTTCCCCTCACGCCTCTCTCACGCTTCCTCCCTCCTGACCACCGAAGGTCAAGACGTACCAGGCCCTCCCGGAGCAGCCAGGTCAACTGTTGTTGGCCCATACCAACTTCCTCCTGAACCCTCCTCCCACCGGAATATCAAAGTTCGCGCCAGAAGTTACAATTTCATTTAGGAAAGGAACGGAACCAGTGTAAACAGAGGTGAACAGTGGTGAACAGTGCTTAAGTCAGTGAGAACAACTCAACAGTAACAGTCGTACCCAAGTTAACCTTCACACAGTGAGGTCCCAGGTACCCAGTGATAACGGCCCGTGATAACCAGCGATGTGTTAATCCGTCTACGATAGGAAGGCCTGGGACCAAACCTCACTCATAAAACACCATCTGTGAGGGAATTACTACACCACGTCAAGTCCCTCATCACACCATCTGTGAGGAATTACTACACCATGAGGACCTCATAACACCATCTGTGAAGGAATTACTACACCACGTGAGGCCCCCATAACACCATCTGTGAGGGAATTACTACACCACGTCAGTCCTCATAACACCATCTGTGAGGAATTACCACACCACGTCAGGTCCCTAATAACACCATCTGTGAGGAATTACTACACCACGTGAGACCTCATAACACCATCTGTGAGGTAATTACACCACGTGAGACCCCCATAACACCATCTGTGGGGAATTACTACACCACGTGGTCCCTCATAACACCATCTGCGAGGGAATTACTACACCACGTCAGGTCCCTCATAACACCATCTGGGGAACCACTACATCACGTGAGGTCCCTCTAACACCATCTGGGAGGGGTTACTACACTACGTGTTTGCTGTTCAACACGTACAATCCTACATAATCTGTATGCTCACTGTATGTTCCTTTACCTTTCTCTAATGAAGGCTTTTGTTAAACCACCAATGTATGTAATAAGTCATTTATGTCCAATGTATATTTTCAGCCTTCGGGCTGCAGAACTTTTCAATAAACCGTTAATTATTATTATTATTATTATTATTACACTAATCTATCACTAGCAAGTCTACGGACTTGGCGCACCCTCATTCGACTACTACTACTTCTTCCCTCACGATTCCTTTCTCACGCTTCCCCCCTCAAGCTTCCTCCTCACGCTTCCTCCCTCACACTAATCTATCACTAGCAAGTCTACGGACTTGGCGCACCCTCATTCAACTACTACTACTTCTTCCCTCACGATTCCTCCCTCACGCTTCCTCCCTCACACTTCTTCTCTCACATCTCCTCCCCTAGTCTCTCTTTATATCTCTCTCCTCCCCTTGTGTCTCTCTCCTCTACACCTCTCTCCTCTCCTTCTCTCTCTCCTACACCAATCTTCTCTTTTTATAACACTGTTTTCGTTGCGTCTTAAGCTGTTGTTGTTGTTGTTGTTGTTTTTGTTTTCCATACTCCGGCCAAAACAGTAAATAAACAAATAAATATCGAGATCCGTGTTGTTCTTATTCCAATTTTTCCCAACAACATTTATGACGATTTTTTGTTGTAAATATTATCATCATCTTAGAAAAATAAACATGGGAGCTCATTTGACTCTCATGGTTACTTCACCTGTTGATTTAAACACTAAGCAGCTCATTTGACTCTCATGGTTACTTCACCTGTTGATTTAAACACTAAGCAGCTCATTTGACTCTCATGGTTACTTCACCTGATGCTTTAAACACTAAGCAGCTCATTTGACTCTCATGGTTACTTCACCTGTTGCTTTAAACACTAAGCAGCTCATTTGACTCTCATGGTTACTTCACCTGTTGATTTAAACACTAAGCAGCTCATTTGACTCTCATGGTTACTTCACCTGATGCTTTAAACACTGGACCATGGTGATGCTTTAAACACTAAGCAGCTCATTTGACTCTCATGGTTACTTCACCTGTTGATTTAAACACTAAGCAGCTCATTTGACTCTCATGGTTACTTCACCTGATGCTTTAAACACTAAGCAGCTCATTTGACTCTCATGGTTACTTCACCTGTTGCTTTAAACACTAAGCAGCTCATTTGACTCTCATGGTTACTTCACCTGTTGATTTAAACACTAAGCAGCTCATTTGACTCTCATGGTTACTTCACCTGTTGATTTAAACACTAAGCAGCTCATTTGGCTCTCATGGTTACTTCACCTGTTGATTTAAACACTAAGCAGCTCATTTGACTCTCATGGTTACTTCACCTGTTGCTTTAAACACTAAGCAGCTCATTTGACTCTCATGGTTACTTCACCTGTTGATTTAAACACTAAGCAGCTCATTTGACTCTCATGGTTACTTCACCTGATGCTTTAAACACTAAGCAGCTCATTTGACTCTCATGGTTACTTCACCTGTTGATTTAAACACTAAGCAGCTCATTTGACTCTCATGGTTACTTCACCTGTTGATTTAAACACTAAGCAGCTCATGACACTAACTTCCCCATCCCCCTATCTATCACACTTAAAACATACAACACACTCAAGTCACACTTTAATACACACTTACCTTTACGACACCTACACTTAACTATCATGTACCCCCTCCCTCTCAAACCTCGCACATACTATATTATATACTTAACACTTATAAACACACCTACTTGCCTATAAACACACTTAACGTTAATAAACACATAACACTTATAAACACACTTAACACTTATAAACACACTTAACATATAAACACATAACATATAAACACCTTAACATATAAACACACTAACACACCTAAACACATAACCTTATAAACACACCTTAACACTTATAAACATAACACTTATAAACACACTTAACTTGTATAAACACACCTAACACCTATAAACACACTTAACACTTATAAACACACTTAACACTTATAAACACACTTAACACTTATAAACACACTTAACACTTATAAACACACCTAACACCTATAAACACACTTAACACTTATAAACACACTTAACACTTATAAACACACTTAACACTTATAAACACACTTAACATTAATAAACACACTTAACACTTATAAACACACCTAACACCTATAAACACACTCAACATTAATAAACAAACATAGCACTTACAACACACTTAACACAACACCTTTACACTCCCACATCAACATTACTTTCCATCTCTAAGTAAACAAGTCTCGGTATATTTCTGTAATAACACCCTCAACTTAATCACCTTTTCTCTATGTTTTTCAGTAATCTTTCTTAATGTTGGACTGAGACTGCTACTGACGTCTCAAAGTTTAACCCGAGGAAACATCTAGTTTTTCTTTTACACGTGAGAGGAAACTTGTAATTTAATTCACTCTGAGATGCTTTTGTTTACAGCGTTTGTTTACAGCTACGATAAAGGCGCCTGGGTTTAATTCTGGTTGTGTGGGGGGGAGGAGGGGGGGGGGTGTTGGTGTGTGTGGAGGTGTAGGTATCTATCTATCTATCTATCTATCGGGAACATCACTCCATCTCCACTCACTACAGTAACACAGATGGCAAATCACGTGAAGATTAGACACCCCAGCTTAACTCGCCTTATGATTAAACACCGTAACGCTAATCTAACCTAACGATAACCTAACTTAACGCTAACCTAACCTAATGCTAACCTAACGCTAACTCTCTCTATTTCTCTTTAGGCGGTCTCTCTCTCTATCTCTCTCTCTCTCTCTCTCTCTCTCTCTCTCTCTCTCTCTCTCTCTCTCTCTCTGTCTTTCATCTTATATTTCTTCGTTCCTCTTCGTCTCTTTTTATATGATTTTTTCCCAAGTATTTTTACTGTCTTCTCTCTGTCTTTCTACCCCGCTCTGTATGTCTGTCTCTCTGTCTTTATTTGTCTATCTGTCTCTCTCGGACTGTCTATATCTGTCCCTCCCTCCTTCCCTCCTGCCTCACTCCCTGCTCCCTCCTTCCCCACCCACCCACTCCCTCCCTCACTCTCCTCCCTCCCTCCCTCACTCTCCCTCATAACCTCATTAACGAGAGACTTCCTAGTTATTTCTCCCCATATTAACATACGTCACATAAATTCTCTGCCTATTTAAAGAGTCATTTGCCATGGCTTTGATGTGCAGGTCGAGGCAGGACGAGGAAGGTCGAGGCCTGTAGGAGTCTACCACCTCGGGGCCTGCAGGAGATGAAGACTCCCTCATGACCAAGTCTTTGATCCTCTTAGTAAGGGGATTTTTCGTGTGTCCATTCATCTCAAAGTTGGATTCACTGTTAAGTGACCTGAGATCCGAGATTTGAGAAACGAGACCCGAGACCTAAGACCTGAGACCTAACACCCGAGAGCAAAGACCCGAGACCTCATTATAAAAAAACGAGACTCGAGACCCACAATCCAAGACACAAGACCTATAAGACCCCAGGAGTAAAATTCGTAAACTTTTCTTCAGTCGTCCACCCAAAAAAAACAAAAAAAAATATTTTACTAAACCTTGAACAAGGAAATATAAATTTTGCTCCAAGAAAAAACAGGAAAAACAAAAACAACACACTGTACTCCATGTACGCAAAGTTATGATACCTTTTGATGATGCTTCGTGTGTAAGTAAGAATTATTATTATTTTTTTAATATTTTGACAACATTTTTACTTTGATATATTCATAAAAGCTTTTGGTAAATCGTTGGTCTAATTTGTTGTTTTAATATATAATCTAATTCACGTTATAGAGCACCACACATATAAATACCTGTGTTTTAATTAGTAGTGGATCATATATACCTGTGTTTTAATTAGTAGAGGCTCATATACACCTGTGTTTTAATTAGTAGTGGATCATATAAACCTGTGTTTTAATTAGTAGGATCATATATACCTGTGTTTTAATTAGTAGAGGATCATATATACCTGTGTTTTAATTAGTAGTGGATCATATATACCTGTGTTTTAATTAGTAGTGGATCATATATACCTGTGTTTTAATTAGTAGAGGATCATATATACCTGTGTTTAATTAGTAGTGGATCATATATACCTGTGTTTTAATTAGTAGAGGATCATATATACCTGTGTTTTTAATTAGTAGAGGATCATATATACCTGTGTTTTAATTAGTAGAGGATCATATATACCTGTGTTTTAATTAGTAGAGGATCATATATACCTGTGTTTAATTAGTAGTGGATCATATATACCTGTGTGTTTTAATTAGTAGTGGATCATATATACCTGTGTTTAATTAGTAGAGGATCATATATACCTGTGTTTTAATTAGTAGTGGATCATATATACCTGTGTTTAATTAGTAGGGATCATATATACCTGTGTTTTAATTAGTAGAGGATCATATATACCTGTGTTTTAATTAGTAGAGGATCATATATACCTGTGTTTTAATTAGTAGTGGATCATATATACCTGTGTTTTAATTAGTAGAGGATCATATATACCTGTGTTTTATTAGTAGAGGATCATATATACCTGTGTTTTTTTAGTAGGGATCATATATACCTGTGTTTAATTAGTAGAGGATCATATATACCTGTGTTTTAATTAGTAGTGGATCATATATACCTGTGTTTTTAATTAGTAGGGATCATATATACCTGTGTTTATTAGTAGAGATCATATATACCTGTGTTTTAATTAGTAGTGGATCATATATACCTGTGTTTTAATTAGTAGAGGATCATATATACCTGTGTTTTAATTAGTAGGGATCATATATACCTGTGTTTTTAATTAGTAGAGGATCATATATACCTGTGTTTTAATTAGTAGTGGATCATATATACCTGTGTTTTAATTAGTAGAGGATCATATATACCTGTGTTTTAATTAGTAGAGATCATATATACCTGTGTTTAATATACTGTGTTTTATTAGTAGAGGATCATATATACCTGTGTTTTAATTAGTAGTGGATCATATATACCTGTGTTTTAATTAGTAGAGGATCATATATACCTGTGTTTTAATTAGTAGAGGATCATATATACCTGTGTTTTAATTAGTAGTGGATCATATATACCTGTGTTTTTAATTAGTAATGGATCATATATACCTGTGTTTTAATTAGTAGAGGATCAATATTTACTTGTTCAAGGTTTAGTAAAATATTTTTTTGTTTTAGATTGGACGACTGAAGAAAGGATTTACAATTTTACTCGCAAGTCTTATAGGTCTTGTGTCTTGGATTGTAAGGTCTCGAAGTCTCGTTTTTTTATAATGAATCTCGAGTCCAACCTCGGGTGTTAGATCTCAGGTCTTAGGTCTCGGGTCTCGTTTCTCAAATCTCGGATCTCCAAGGTCATAACATTTTCCTTAACAGTGAATCCAGCTTTGAGATGAATGGACACACGAAAAATCACCTGAAAGGATCAGACTTGAATATTGAATACTTCATCTCCTGCGGGCGGAGTCAAATGAGCCTCCTACAGGCCTCGACCTTCTCGTCCTGCCTCGACCTGCATGAGCCATGATAAATGACTCTTTTAAATAGGCAGAGAATTTATGTGACGTATGTTAACGCTGGGAGAAATAACTAGGAAGTCTCGTTACTGCGGTTATGAGAGAGTGAGGGGACGGAGTGGTGGAGTGAAGGAAGGGGAAGCAGGGAGTGAGGCAGGAGGGAAGGAGGGAGGACAGATATAGACGGTCGAAGAGACAGACAATTAAACTAAAGAGACAGAGACAGACGCCTGAGCGGGGTGAAAGACAGAAGAGAAGACAGTAAAAATACTTGGGAAAAATCATATAAAAAAAGAGACGAAGAGGAACGAAAGAAATATAGATGAAGACAGAGAGAGAGAGAGAGAGAGAGAGAAGAAGAAGAGAGAGAGAGAGGGCCGCCTAAAGAGAAATAGAGAGAGTTAGCGTTAGGTTGTATTAGGTTGGAGTTAGCGTTAGGATTAGGTTATCGTTGATTTAGATTAGCGTTACGATTGTTTAATCATAAAGGCGAGTTAAGCAGGTGTCCTAATCTTCACATGATTTGCCATCTGTGTTACTGTAGTGAGTGGAGATGGAGTGATGTTCCCCGATAGATAGATAGATAGATGAATACCTACTACCTCCACACACACCCAACACACCCCTCCTCCCCCACACAACCAGAATTAAACCCAAGCGCCTTTTATCGTGGCTGTAAACAAACGCTGTAAACAAAAGCATCTCAAATTGAATTAAATTACAAGTTTCCTCTCACGTGAAAAGAAAAACTAGATGTTTCCTCGCTTAAACTTTGAGACGTCAGTAACGATCTCAGTCCAACATTAAGAAAAGATTACTGAAAAACACTAGTGAAAAAGGTGATAAGTTGAGGGTGTTATACAGAAATATACCGAGACTTGTTTACTTAGAGATGGAAAGTAATGTTTGATGTGGGGTGTAAAGAGTGTTGTTGTGTTGAAGTGTGTAAGTGCTATGTGTGTTTATTAATGTTGAGATATGTTTATGAGTGTTAGGTGTGTTTTATAAGTGTTAAAGTGTTTATAAAGTGTTAAAGTGTGTTTTATTAATGTTAAGTGTGTTTATAAGTGTTAGAATGTGTTTATAAATGTTAAGTGTGTTTAGTCATGTTTCCATAAGTGTTAAAAGTGTGTTTATAAGTGTTGATAATGTTTGTGTAAAGATCAATGTTTATAAGTGTTAAGTGTGTTTATAAGTGTTAAGTGTGTTTATTAATGTTAAGTGTGTTTATAAGTGTTAAGTGTGTTTATTAATGTTAGGAGTGTGTTTATAAGTGTTAAGTGTGTTTATAAGTGTTAAGTGTGTTTTATTAATGTTAAGTGTGTTTATAAGTGTTAAGTGTGTTTATAAGTGTTAGAACATGTTTTATAAGGGTAATTAGCGTGTTTATTAATGTTAAGTGTGTTTATAAGTGTTAAGTGTGTTTATAAGTGTTAGAATGTGTTTTATTAATGTTAAAGTGTGTTTATAAGTGTTAGGTGTATAAGTGTTAAGTGTGTTTATAAATATTAAGTGTGTTTATAAGTGTTAAGTATATAATATAGTATGTGCAGGTTTGGAGAGAGGCCATGATAGTTAGTGTAGGTGTTCGTAAAGTTAAGTGTCTATTAAAGATGCTTGAGTGTGTTGTATGTTTTAAATGTGATAGATAGGGGGATGGGGGATTAGCTGTCATGAGCTGCTAAGTGTTTAAACCATCAGGTGAAGTAACCATGAGAGTCAAATGAGCTGTAGTGTTTAAATCAGGTGGAAAGTCAACTGATTTTAAATCAATGAATCGAGAGTCAAATGGTGTTAGTGTTTAAAGCATCGGTGAAGTAACCATGAGAGTCAAATGAGCTGCTTAGTGTTTAAACAACAGGTGAAGTAACAAGGAGTCAAATGAGCTGCTTAGTGTTTAAATCAACAGGTGAAGTAACCATGAGAGTCAAATGAGCTGCTTAGTGTTTAAATCAACAGGTGAAGTAACCATGAGAGTCAAATGAGCTGCTTAGTGTTTAAATCAACAGGTGAAGTAATCTTGAGAGTCAAATGAGCTGCTTAGTTTAAAGCATCAGGTGAAATGAGTCAATAGCTAGTGTTTAAAGCATCAGGTGAAGTAACCATGAGAGTCAAATGAGCTGCTTAGTGTTTAAATCAACAGGTGAAGTACCATGAGAGTCAAATGGCTGCATTTAATCAGGTGAAGTAACCATGAGGCAAATGAGCGTGTTTAAATCAACAGGTGAAGTAACGAAGTCAAATGAGCTGCTTAGTGTTTAAAGCATCAGGTGAAGTAACCATGAGAGTCAAATGAGCTGCTTAGTGTTTAAATCAACAGGTGAAGTAACTGAGAATCAAATGAGCGTGAATCAACAGTGGATTTGAGAGTCAAAGCTGCTTAGTGTTTAAAGCATCAGGTGAAGAACTGAGAGCAAATTTAGTGTTTAAATCAGGGAAGGTGGATAGCTGTTTAAGATCAGGTGAAGTAACCATGAGAGTCAAATGAGCTCCCATGTTTATTTTTCTAAGATGATGATAATATTTACAACAAACAATCGTCATAAATTTGGGAAAAATTGGAATAAGAACAACACGGATCTCGATATTTATTTATTTACTGTTTTGGCGAGTATGGAAAACAAAAAACAACAACAACAACAACAGCTTAAGACGCAACGAAAACAGTGTTATAAAAAAGAAGATTGGTGTAGGAGAGAGGGAGAGGGAGAGGTGTAGAGGAGAGAGACACAGGGAGGAGATATAAAGAGAGACTAGGGGAGAGATGTGAGAGAGAGAAGTGTGAGGAGGAAGCGTGAGGGAGGAATCGTGAGGAAGAAGTAGTAGTAGTCGAATGAGGGTGACCAAGTCCGTAGCTAGTGATAGATAGTGTGAGGAGGAAGCGTGAGGGAAGGCGTGAAGGAGGAAGCGTGAGGAAGCGTGAGGAAGCGTGAGGGGAAGCGTGAGGGAAGAAGTGTGAGGAAGAAGAAGTAGTAGTAGTTGAATGAGGGTGCGCCAAGTCCGTAGACTTGTTAGTGAATAGGTGTGAGGAGGAAGCGTGAGAGAGGAAGCGTGAGGAAGAAGTGTGAGGGAAGAAGCGTGAGGGAAGAAGTAGTAGTAGTTGAATGATGGTGCGCCAAGTCCGTAGACTTGCTACTGATAGATTAGTGTGAGGGAGGCGTGGGGAGAGGAGGAGCGTGAGGAAGAAGTGTAGAAGCGTGAGAATGGCGAGAGGAAGCGTGAGGTAAGAGCGTGAGGGAGAAGCGTGAAGCGTGGGGAAGGTGAGGGGAAGCGTGAGGAGGAAGCGTGAGGGAAGAAGGTGAGGAGGAAGCGTGAGGGAAGAAGGTGGAGGGAAGAAGGTGAGGGAGGCTTGTGAGGGGAAAAGAGTGAGGGGTGAAGGAGAGCGCAGGAAGGAAGCGTGGGGAGAATCGTGGAGAAGAAGTAGTTGTATTTGAGAGTGCAAGTCAGTAGACTTAGTAGTGATAGATTAGTGAGGGAGGAAAGCGTGAGGGAAGAAGCGTGAGGGAGGAAGCGTGAGGAAGGAAGCGTAGGGAGGAAGCGTGAGGAAGAAGCGTGAGGGGAAGGAGGCGTGAGGAAGTGTGAGGGAGGAAGCGTGAAGAAGGGAAGGGTGAGGGGAAAGCGTGAGGGAGAAGCGTGAGGAGAAGCGTGAGGAAGCGGAGGGAGGAGAAGCGTGAGGGAGAAGTGTGAGGAAAAGCGTAGGGAGGGCGTGAGGACGTGTGAGAGGAAGCGTGAGAGAAGCGTGAGGGGAGGTGAGGCGTGAGGGAAGGAGTGGGGGAGGGAAGCGTGAGGAAGCGTGAAGAAGTGTGAAGGAGGAAGCGTGAAAAGGTGAAGGAAGAAGCGTGAGAGGGTGAGGAGGATCGGGAAGAAGTAGTAGTAGTTGAATGAGGTTGCCAAGTCGTAGACTCTGGTGATAGATTAGTGTGAAGGAGGGCGGTGGGAGGAAGTGAGGAAGCGTGAGGGGAAGCATGAGGGAGGCGTGAGGAAGCGTGAAGGCGTGAGGAGGAAGCGTGAAGGGCGTGAAGGCGTGAGGAGTGTGAGGGAGAAGCGTGAGGGGAGGCGTGAGGAGGCAAGGGGAGGTGTGAAAGGAAGCGTGAAGGAATAAGCGTGAAGGGAGCGTGAGGAAGGGAAATCGTGAGGGAGAAGCGTGAGGAGGAAGCGTGAAGGAAGAGTGAGGGAGAGGCGTGAGGGAAGGAGTCGTGAGGGAGGCGTGATGGGTGAGGGAGGAAGCGTGAAAGGAAGAGCGTGAGGGAAGAGTGTGAGGGAGGAAGCGTGAGGAGGCGTGGGGAGAAGCGCAAGAGGAAGCGTGAACGAGGCGTGAGAGGAATAAGCGTGAGGGAGGAAGCGTGAGGGAGGAATCGTGAGGGAGGAGAGCGTGAGGGAGGAAGCGTGAAGGAAGAAGCGTGAGGGTAGAAGCGTGAGGGAAGAAGCGTGAGGGAGGAAGCGTGAGGGAGGAAGCGTGGAAGGGAAGAAGCGTGAGGGAAGAAGTGTGAGGGAGGAAGCGTGAGGGAGGAAGGCGTGAGGAGGAAGCGCAGGGAGGAAGCGTGAAGGCGTGAGGGAAGAAGTGTGGGGAGGAAGCGTGAAGGAGGCGTGAGGAGGAAGCGTGGGGAAGAAGCGTGAGGAGAGGAAGCGTGAGGGAGGAAGGCGTGAGGGAAGAAGCGTGAGGAGGCGTGGGGAGGAATCGTGAGGAGGCGTGATGGAGGAAGTGAGGAGGAAGCGTGGGGGAGGAATCGTGAGGGAAGT
>NW_024721720.1:0-5000 GCF_018991925.1 Homarus americanus | reverse complement strand
AAGTAATGGAAGGAGGTGGGACAACGGCGGAGGAGAGGTTGATGTTCATAACCATGGTCTTGGTATGGTTGATGGTGACGTGGTTGTTGGTGACCCAGTTTTGGAGACTGTTCAATAAATCCCGGAGGCGGTATAGTCAGGAGCAAAACTGTTGTGTGTGTGTGTTATTATTGGGAGGGAGAATACGAATAAACAAACACAGTAAAACATAGATAGGGAGAGAAAGAGTTAATAAAGGAGTTAAAGGCAACATGAAGAAGGTGGAGAGAAGGACAAAGTATAATTTTTGTTATAGTGTATACAATCCCATGTATATTCTGTAATGTTTTTAATAGTGAGAAATACACCATGAGAGTTTTATTACTGTAATATGAAGGTGGTCTTTATATTACGAATGAGTTATCATTATTATCGCCATTATTATCGTCATTATCATTATCATTATCGCCATAAAATAATATCTTTGACAATAACAGTAATTAGAATAACAAACAATAACAACAAACAACAACAAACAATAACTTAAACAAATTAATCTGACTGATACCGAGACTGGAGACAGAATCATAATTTGCGACCATATTACCTCACCTGAGCTGCTGAGTATAACAAGGTCCTATTAAACACCTACATTCACACCTGTACAGTACCTGGCGGGGGGATCAAACCATGGCACCTGAGTTTATGTCGTTGTGAAATTTGTGTTCCAGTTTGTGTTGTTTTATACTAGAAGTAGATTGGTGTTTATATATTAGCCGTGTACGAGGATGACACTACCCCTGTCCTGAGGGATACTAGTTCACGAAGGAGAATAACCAAGGGTGGTGATAATTGTAGGGAGGAGAGAAGGAGAGAAGGAGGGTGGTTAAAGAGAGTAGAGGAATTATATGGGATGAGAAGAAAAGAATGAAACGAAAAGAATTGAAGGTGTTGTGGGGTGTGTTGTGGGGTGTGTGTGGGGTGTGTTGTGGGGTGTGTTGGGTGTGTGGGGTGTGTTGGGTGTGTTTTGGGATGTGTTGGGTGTGTTGTGGGTGGTGGGTGTGTTGTGGGGTGTGTTGTGGGGTGTGTTGTGGGTGTGTTGTGGGGTGTGTTGTGGGGTGTGTTGTGGGTGTGTTGTGGTGTGGGTGGTGGTGTGTGTTGTGGGGTGTGTTGTGGGTGTGTTGTGGGGTGTGGGGTGTTGTGGGGTGTGTGGGTGTGTTGGGTGTGTTGGGGTGGGTGTGTTGGGGTGTGGGGGTGTGTGGGGTGTGTGGGGTGTGTTGGGTGTGTTGTGGGGTGTGTGGGGTGTGAGGGGTGTGTTGTGGGGTGTGGGTGTGTGCTGTGGGGTGTGTGGGGTGTTGTGTGGTGTGTTGGGTGTGTTGTGGGGTGTGGGGTGTGTTGTGGGGTGTGTGTGGGTGTTGGGTGTGTTGTGGGGTGTGTTGTGGGTGGTGGGGGTGTGGGGTGTGTGAGGGGTGTTGTGGGGTGTGTAGGGTGTGTTGTGGGGTGTGTTGGGTGTGTTGTGGGTGTGGGGTGTGTTGTGGTGTGTTGTGGTGTGTTGTGGGGTGTGTTGTGTGGGGTGTGTTGTGGGGTGTCTGTATGTTGTGGGTGGTGGGGTGTGTTGTTTGTGGTGGTGGGGCGTGTTGTGTGTGATGTGTGTGTGTTGTGGGTGTTTGCGGTTGGTAGAGCTGTTGTAGGTGTGGGTTTAGATTGGTTTAATTATTATCAATACCTAGAAAATATCTTTGAGAACGATGGTTTAAGTTGTAACCCCTGAAGGATAACAATCTCTACGAAAACTCAAGAGGATCCTAAAATACTTCCTGTAGGACTCCTTCCTTCACAAAAGGTATTTCACGTCCTATTCCTGGCATCATCCTCAGGTAATACATTAAGCGACTACCTCAACCTACCTCGTTATATCATTAAGTTAATCTCTTAAGTAATCCATCAGCCCGACGCAACACTATTACCAACAGACACACTGTTGAGGTTACTATTAATAGATATTGCTGTACTTAGTGTCTTATCATTAGTGTTGTGTGTAAGTCTTTTTAAGTGAGAATGGTTGATAAGTCAGTATTTTTTGTAGATCAGTTGACACCTCGCAACCCTCATGCCCCTTACGCCTCAACCCACCCCCCATGCTCCTCAACCCACCCCTACCCAACTCCACCCCTCACCACCCCCTACCCCCACCAAGCCTCAGGGACACTAATGGACATAAGCTATAGTGACTTTGTTGACATATCCTTGCTCAAATCTACTTACTCTTTAGCTCTGTCTGTATACCTTCATTGTCTATGTATATATTGTTAGTATACATCCAGTAACCTTCTATATTTTCCATGTTTCATTTTTTGCTGTAAATTTCCTCAGCCATTAAAATTCACTTGTTTTTCCCCGTTTATTGCAGCTGTTAGACATCTTGCCTACATCAAGCATTTTACCATTCAGAAGTGTCTGTCTGTAGTAACCTAACCTAACCTGACCTGTGTTAGAGTAAGTGGCTGTGTTTAGGAAATCTCAGCCAATCAGGAAAGAATAGCTTCAATCTTTAAGCCAATCACGATAGAATAACCTCAATCTCTCAGCCAATCACGAGAGACGTAGATGACTCAGCTCCGGTAGCAGTCGTACACATTGGAAAGGAGGAGGAGGAGGAGGAGGAGGAAGGAGAGGTAGAGGGAGAGTGAGGAAGAAGGAGGAGAGATAAGGAAGGGAGATGAAGAAGAAGGGAGAAAGGTGTGGAAGGAAGGGAGAGGTGAAGGAGGAAAGAGAAGTTAAGGAGGGAGGTGAGGAAAGGGGGACGGTAAGGAAGGGAAGAAGCCAATGTGCAAGAAAAGGGGGGGAGAAATGGAGGAAGGGAGGAGGTAGGAGAGGGAAGAGAGATGAGGAAGCCAGTGCATAATCAGGAGGGAAGAAGAGGAGGGAGGTGGTGGTAGGGGGGGCGGATTACAGAGTAGAGGTCACAGCCAGCCAGTCAGGATATTATGCAAGTAAATGTTACAGAATATTTCAAATACATTGTTTGTTTAGTTATGTAAACAGAGTGCTTATTCACAACTGCGTGAGTACAGCAGTGAGGCAATATGTCTGGCCACACTTTGTTATTCACATTTGTGTGAGAGGTAATCAAGCACATTGTGTGTTTGGTTCCATATGGGAACTGGAAAGCTACTTAGTGCAAAAGTGGGTACAATCTTAATATGTCGGTCATCTTGCCATTAGAGATAAAGTGTTGTGCCATTTTACACACGGTGTGCTTGGACCTGTCCCTAAAAGGTTCTCTTCACACAGTCGAGGACGTAGTCTTCAAGTGTGTGGCTATATGTCTGGCAACACACCTTACATTAAGTCTTGTTCACATCTGCCTGAGGGACATACTGCCAGAGGTAGTTATATCCTAACCTTAGTCTAGCGGTTACAACATCTAGTGATCTTGTTACTTGCTCCATATACATGTTTCACTTGATATCTCACCATGGTAAACAATGGATTGACTAGTGCCTGTTTGCTCTTGTGTATTCAACAGTGTCTTTGTTTGAGCAAGTTTGGCGAGGTAGGTGTGTGTGTGTGTGTGTGTGTGTGTGTGTGTGTGTGTGTGTGTGTGTGTGTGTGTGTGTGTGGGGCAGATTTTTTGATAATGCCAATAAATATTTAGATTGGTGGTCGGTACACTCTCTCCACCATCTGGGTCCGCCGGACTCACTACACAACACTCTGGAGCCAATCTTCGTGCCGCTGTTGAGTGACGTCACCTTTCAGCTGTAAATAACAAATGAAGACTTCCTGCTTCATCCCTAACCTAACCTAACCTACGCTAACCTAACCTAACCTCCGCTAACGTAACCCTAACCCATCTCTACCTTTTAACAAACACATATTGTCATTGTGAAAAGACTTGCCAAATAATTCAATGTTTTTGGCTGTTGTTTGTAACGTAAATTCTGTATTCAATTTCAAGTTGTTGACAGCCGGAATATAACACTGTTCTGTACATTCTGTATTTTTCTGTACTCAGAGGACAGACTGTATTAATTACTAGTGTGTGAATGTCATGTTGATATCAGGTTGAGGTGTTTCGAGACCACAAACTCATTTCAGGTGTGTTGGCAGGGTGTTGTCAGGTGGTTAAGTTTGTTGTCAGCTGGGTAAGATATCACCTTAACCCACTACACCACTAACTCTACCAGGGTCTAGAAACATTAACCATACGTATTGATTTACTGAGTCGGATTAATTAATTCTTCAGGTAGGTAGTATATGAAGCAGTTCTAACAGGTAAAAAATAAGGTCAAATTCCACCACAGGTCAATTACTACTGACCATTATAACTATCTTTAATACCTGGCTGTACGTATATTTAGCCTTAGGGATAATAACGAGGCCCCCTGTGACTCCGTAATTCAACAAATAAACTGTTTTGATGTTTTAAATAAATAGATAAATTAAATATACCTGGATATAATCAACAAACATCAATGGATGAATAAGAAGTGTGTATAATTATTTATTCATAGTTATAGCATGAATGAAAAAATATACAAATCATATGGTGGTTTGGTTTGGCTTTGGTTTGGTTTTTGGTTTTGGTTTATGTTTGGTTTTGGTTTAGGTTTGGTTTTGGTTTTGGCTTAGGTTTGGTTTTGGTTTAGGTTTTGGTTTTGGTTTTGGTTTTGGCTTAGGGTTTGGTTTTGGTTTTGGTTTAGGTTTGTTCTGGTTTAGGTTTGGTTTAGGTTTGGTTTAGGTTTAGGTTTAGGCTTGATTTCCGTGCATAAAAGAATAATATCACCGACATTCCATCATCAAGGATTTAACCACTCAAAAATATGTTCAACTTTTATGAACGCAGAGCCAATTCTAAATTTTATTGTATTATTTTTATTTGATTTTTACTAAAGAGATAAACCTGAAATTAAATCACGATTACTTTGGTCCCGACTTCAAAAGATCTTGGTCTCGATCTCGAATTGTTGGTCTCGATTTAAGACTTAATGGTCTCGACTATATCATTGGTAGAGACA
>NW_024721719.1:0-15439 GCF_018991925.1 Homarus americanus | reverse complement strand
AGCATATGATCGTCTGTGAACAGTCTGTAGCTCAAAAAGAAATTGATGTTACCCATGTTCTCATAATCATGACATTTGGTTGTGTGTTATAATGCCACAAATGCCCATGAGACCTGATTGATGGGATATGAGTCAGTGTCAGTAATTGTAAGGTTCATAAGGTGTTGTTCATAATTTTGAACTCAAGTCCTTGTTCATTTTATTTATTGGTTTATTTATTTTTTTGTTTATTTGGGATTAAAAGGAAGTTGAGATATATTTCTTTTGACTTCCAGCTTAATAGGAGTCTAATTGAAAATATTCACAAACAAACAAACATAAATATGACACCCACACTTCCACCTGCTAGCAGTCAGCATTGTCAATCTTAATTCCGAGTGTTGTGGGAAACTTGAGATGACAAGTATGAAACTCGTGTCCGAACTATTCTCCTCCAGTTTATAGAGTGTTTTACCCAGATATGGACCTTCGGTAGGTAATGTAGTTCCTATACTGTATTACAAATGTCCTGGAATGTGTAGATTCACTAGCTCAATGTCAATGCTCCTGCTGTCAACTTCACTCTGCCAGAACAACGGGAGAGCAAAACCTGGGCATCCGGAAGGCCAATGACGTGGGGGAAGGGGGAGGAGGTTGTGTGAGTGAAGGTGATTGTTTAGTGGGGAAAGAGGAGGCATGAAAAAATAGGGATGAGACGGCCAAGGTAAAATGATCTCCAGCTAAAACGTAATAAAGAGAATAATGAGGCATCGTATTTTTTTACGGGATTAGCCCACCTGACACAGGTCAACGACCCATTAAACAGCCTGGGGAGGAAACAATATGAATAGAAAGAAATTAAAAAATAGAAAGGAAATGGTTATCTACCACATGAAGATATCGGAAAACCTGCTTTTAAAGTATGATTATAAGAGCGGCGGAAACACAGAAGAAGGTAGAGTATTCTTACAGTTTTGGTTCATGTCGTGTTTAGGTGGGCTTACATAGGAATGGCCATGATTCATAGTCTATTGAACAAAAGAATATAATAAAATATGAGTCTGCAAAATATTTGGGTTGGCTCTTTACAGCCCTGCCTGAGAGTCACCACCACTTCATCATCCATGAACATATCCAGCCTTCGAAACCATCTGAAATCAAACACTACTACAAAGTTGCTAAGCCAGTTTCTACCGTCCACCACCCTATATTATGTGAACCAGTTCTTCCTCATCTCCCCTCCTCAAACCTAAACTTATCTAACCTAAACCAAGTTGCTCCGAGTCCCTATCCTGTTTGGATATTATGAAGAACTCTTTATCTATATCCCTTTATTGGATTCCTTCACCACCTCAAACACTTCATCATATCTCCCTAATTCTTTCGCCCTTCTAGAATGTGTTAAGCTCTTTAACCCATCCTGACATGAAGGTTTCAAGTCCCAAATCATTTTGTCATTTCGTCATAATTGACTTTAGTGAATTCTGAGTATCCATTCTATAATAGGGGCACGCAGAACTGGAACTCGCATAATCGAGGGTGCGGCCTCGGACTAGCGCAAGATATAGTTGCAATAGACTCCCTACACTTCTATTTACACTTCTAGGATATAAACCCACACTTCTGTTTGGTTTTATTTTGAACATTAACGCATTGTTTTCAGAAATGTGTCCGCTAAAAGCACACCCAGGTCTCTTCTACAAATCGACTTCAGGCCGATGCTATATGCATACATTATAAGCATTTGTTCTTCCAATATTAAGTACGCTGCACTGCTAAATAATTTCATTTGCCATTTTCAGACCACCCCGCAATTTATTTCTAGATCCTCCTGTAAATGCACGGCATCCTGCCCCGAATTAATCTGTCGCCCTCATTTTGCGTCATCTGCCAACTGCTTATGGGCACAAGGATCCCAGCATTCAGATCGTCATAATTATGAACAAGAGGGCTCTAGTACTGACCCTTGGGGGAAACCTACTGATTATACGGCCCCACCAGATTTACCATCTACGCCGACCTTCGCGTTCATCGGTGAGCCAAGATTTTATCCAATTTAAATTGACATGAGCTCAATTTTCTGAGAAGTTTCTGACGCGGTACTTGTCATTGCTTTTGCTAAAGTCCAAGTAAATAACATCGTACTTTTGCCATCATTACCTTTGAAGACTTCCCAAAAACGTCAGCAGATTTGTTAGACAAGATTTTCCTCAAACCCAACATGAGAGTCAAATCAATTTGCTTTTAAATGGGGTGATCGATGTTATTCCTGCTTATAGACCTGATTCAAGAAAGTTCTCATTACCGACGTCAAACCGACCGGCCGGTAATTTGGACGCTGATGTTTGTCTTTTTGAAGTTATAAGCAGATTGGGAAAGTTTTTTATGGCCAATACATTATGTGGAGGGTAAACTTAATTAATTGTAAATTCACTGAAAATATGCTGGTGTTAAATTAACTGTATTTAGGTATAGGATAGAGTGCGAATCAGTTAACATCTACGCCTCTGGCAGTGGTTTAACCATACTGGTAGAGCAGCGGTTAGGATCTAGTGACTTTACCCTTCAACTCCCGGAAGTTTCTTTTAAACGGCACACAAATACGTTTATCGAAGTTATTCTTCAGTGAATCGGTGTTTTACTGGCTTTCACCAAATTTCAGCAAACATAGCGGCATCATCGGTGCCGTTTCACGTATGAAAGCACTATGCCAGCTTGAATCCACATGGTACCAAAGCATTTTAACCATACAGCACACGCATTGGTTGGCTCTTAGGCTGCCTTTCTAGCCTTTGTTTGAATGAATTATGAATATTTAAATGTTTTACATATATGGAACTTATATTGTCAGTGTTTATTTACCTCACTCAGTAACCTTGAGTGTACACGGCCGGCTAATATTACACCACTGGACTGTCATGTATATTAGTCTATTGTTTTGCCAAATATATGACAACCATAATACACCTTATGTATAATCTTTGTGTTATCGACAATACTATGGTTGAAGTTTTGATTGTCGGACTTGGTTCTATGCTTGCGTCATGTTATTCATTAAACAAATATCAGTAGTTTCTGTAATTAGGCCTGTCACGCTTAATTACTTAAATAAAAATTTATCGAATTCTGGGACATGCAAAAAATCACAAGATTTAGACTCCAGACGGGGTGATGTGGCCTCATTCATCATTGTCTGCCTGGGTGAGAGGTAGTGTTCTCCCTTCAGACATGCTATATGGCCTCTGGATGCATAGTGCAGGATTAATTTTCTTTTCCTGTAATTAGGCAGGGAAGCTGCACAGGTATTGCAAATGTCAGAAAGTGTATATTTTGTCATTATCGTGTGGTGGAATGTGTTGAGTTTATGTGGGGTTCTGTTCTGACTGTTGCACAAAGTAAAATGAGTAAATAAAATTAGTTGGCTAATGTATGGTGAATATATTGGGTAATTATATTCTTATTATATGTTTTTTAAGTAATAAAAGTCAGTTGCATTTCCTGTCCACCTCTTATCCTATTATTGACTCAGACTGTCACTTTTGTTTTGGTTGCTACTCCGTCATGGCGTGAATGTTTTGAAGCAGGTTCATTCTCGTGGTTCTCAACTTTGGGGGGGATTGACAGCTGGCTGTGGCAGATGGATGTGTGAGGCTGTCTTTCAATAGTGGATGTGATCACACTGTTGGTTTGATTAAAGGGTGGGTATGTTGATATAATGAACAAGATGAATTTAATGTTATATTAGGAATGAAATCATGTGTATTTTTCTGTATCAGGGAGATATGTGTAAGCCATTATTGAGTAATATATGCAAAAAAGAGAAGAGCGGTTTCAGATATGAATTGATGTTTGGATCAAGATTTTTTTGCGTAAAGACATCACATGGAGTGGGAGGTGTCATTAGGGAGTGGAGGGATTTGTTTTTAGGTGGATTTAGAAAAAGAACATTGAACGAATGGAGAGAAAATTTTATATGGAAAATAATGAAATAAACGGGTTAGAAATATGCTTCATGCATAAATGGTAGTAATGAGGATGTTTACTAAAGAGAAAGTTTTGTGGTGAATGAGAATAAAAGTGATTCGTTGATAATAGTGGGAACGGATCCTAGAAGGAAACACATTTATGAGGAAAATATTTGTTTTTTGTACAGTACAGTATATGGCAAATGAAGGGACCAAGAAATGAGGGTGACTAAGACGTATAGAAATGTGGATGATTTTTATTGACTTGTATAATAAATTCATAAATCATTAAATGAAATTGTCTGATTTATGGTCTGGCTGAAGAATATATCGAAACGAACATTTATATACAAATAATGTGTTCCTGGATGGGATTATAAAGGGAGTTGCTAAAACCCAAAACACCTCCAATAGAATACATACCGACTAGCAGGCATGGGGAAGTGTGCGCGATTAAACATCTGTGACTTATGACCTTCTGAAAATACCGTTTAATCTCTTTGAATAACTTCACGCAGAACTTAGCCTAGCCAAGTGAGAGGGGATTGTTCCATCGATGTGAAATTGCGACTATGCACACAAGTCGCGGTCTGGGGCAGGACTACACACGTGCTGTTTTTGTTTGTATGGCCTCATGAACCTGTTGCTCCCCTGCCGTGTTAACCTCGGTTTGCCTATTTCGTTACTCGTTAAACTTCTGGGTGTCCTCCTTGCTGAGAATTCTATGTGCATTTTATAATAGTTTTCTTTGTGTATACTTCATGTTAGGAAAGTCGGGGTTCATCGATTGATACCACGGAGGAGGACCGCGCTGGAAAGACGAAGATAGGGATGGTTTGGGTTCTGGTGAGGACGTCGTTATTGGTTGTTAAGCAGACGAAGGATACGGAAAGCTTGTACATGTAACGGAATAGTGTGATTGAGGACATTAAATGGGTGGTTTGAATGCAGAGTATAAGAGAAAGCATATTAAAAAGAGATGAGGGGGTGAAAGAGTGTCAGAAGATAGAATCAAATGGGCTGTGCTTATTACTGTAGTTATTCGTAATCATATTGAAACGGATACTTTATTAAATCTCAGCCCTCTTGGGAGGGTTGTGGATGCACTGCTGAGCGTATTGGTGTGGGGCGTCCTTTTTTAGTACTGCAGGAGCATGGCGATGGTTGCGAGGTCATGTTGTCGCATTCAACACAGCCCTCTGTACAGCTGGGGTGCACTGCTGGGCAGCCGCCCTCCGTCCTTTCGACAGCTTGATTCAGGAAGGTAATGCTCAAGGGAACGTCGAACACACACTTTTGTCGTACTACTGTTAGTAGTTCATACCACTAGTTGATACCTTATCTTCTGTCAGTTCACATTCTTTATTTTCAGCAATGATAACTTTTATATGATCAATATATCCATTACTGTCATTGTTGCTTGCTGGTAGTCATTGTATGAGAACCGATGGTGACCTTCATCATCACCTTATCATAGCTATCTTGTAAAATACCTGTATTCTTTGTACAGGTATTGGTGGGGTTGTTGACTTGTGTTCTGTCTGGTCATCTCAACAGGGTTCCGGTCGTCTCTAATCGCTCACCTTACTGTACAGGAAGTCTTTTACCTAGATACCTTAGGACATGGTAGGACGATCAACTGGAAATGGGGTATCGGAACTGGATTTTGAAGGTACCTTACGATTACTTGTCAAAACATACCCACTCTATGGTGAAGGTTTATCAAGATGGAGGTCAGTCGACGTGTTACTGAATATCTTATATTATATTTCTAACTGATTCTTATTAGTCTGGTCAAATTAGGATAGACCCATCTGAATTTATATCATATTAGCGTCATTAAGCATACAAAAATGGCTTCTAAATGTCATATTAAAAATCTTCCAAAACATAAATATCTCTCATAATTGTTAACTGTTGATGGACTAATGTAATTACTAACCTAGTTACGCTTATGAAACTTAGTTGCTGAAACGCAGTGATAACATAAGAACATAAGAATGATGGAGGAAACTGCAGCCGGCCTATTGGCCCATACTGGTCATCCATTTACACCCACCCTATTGCTCATATAAGCATCCAACCTATGTTTGAAGCTATCCAAGCGTATTCGAGTTAAAGATGATAAGTGGTAACTTGTTCCATTCAACCAAACCAGTGTTTACCTATTTCGCGCCTAAATCAAATTTGTCTAATTTATAACCATTGTTACGAGTTCGCTCCTGGTTGGATAGTTTAGTACCTTTGTAATGTCCCTTTGTTTAGCTGTGACTTCCATTTATACTCCTCTATCAAGTCGCCCTCGCTCTACGTCTCTCGAGGAGTGCAAATTAATCTTTAACCTGTCTCTGTACTCAAGGTTCCTAATGCCGGGATTAGTCTTGTCATTCTCCTCGGATTTCATGGGATTCTATATCCATTCTGTAATACGGTGAACAGAACTGAACTGCGTAATCCAGGTGAGGTCTCACAAGCGCAAGATATAATCTTAAGATAACCTCTCTAGTCTTGTAACTAACACTTGAATATGCAGTTCCCAATTTTCAAGCAATTCTGCTTTGATGATCTCAGAAAACTTTCAACATATCCTTTAACGTAACTAAAGCTTGCAGCGCTTTAAGAATTTATGAGACTTTCTACGCTGAATGTTGGTCACTAACTTGCGAGAATGTCAAGATTTTTTGGGGCTCCTTTGGGTCACTAGGTTCTGTCGTTCCTGTTCTGTTTCATCACACACAAATTATGAATATATTTTATTAAATTCATCAGTTCAAAGTAATTTGAACACTAAAATTAAATTGATTAATAAAGAGGTACATACAACATTTACAATTCAGATTATAAATAAGGATTTTTATTGTAAACAGTGTTACCAATTTTTTTCTTCTGGTCATTTATCGCTAATTGCTGCATTATTTTGCAGTTCTAACTGACTATTGGAAGTGAAATTTCTGCCTGAAATATTTCTTAATGCAAATTAATATTTTCATAGCAGTTCCATAGTCTCTAAATCGATATAACCAGCACGATCACCCTAAACTACAATGTAAAAACTACGACACAACATATTTTAGATACATTTTGGCAGCCACGTCACTTGTTCTAATGAGAAAGACTTCTGATCAATACGTGACTTGAAGCAGTGTTCCGTAACCAAAAACAACTATATAAATTAAAATCATCCAATAAGCTCATATAATAGCTAATATAGAGCCATATTTCTTACGCAGAGGAAGTGTGGTGGTCATCAAGGGATTTTACTAATGCATATTTCTTCAGGGCTGATTTTGGTGGATTTTAATGGCATTCTTAATCCATTTGAAATATACAGTGAAGAAACAATCTACTGTAATTTGTTAGTTCAGATAGGGCTTAAATATTTTAGAATTTCATGATATACCTGTAGTTCTCGTATATTTTCATATCAACAAATACATCTGCACCTGTTAGATAGCAATCTTTATTATTCTGGCATAATTATAAACTGCATTCCGTATATATGAGCTTTAGTACCATTTATAAATTTTGAACTAGGTTATGGACTTGCAAGAGGGACTGTTGAATGTGCAGGGAGGTGGCTACACTTTCAGCTGTCAACACTGAACTCGCCTCTCATTACACTGACGCTGAGGCCAGACACCCTTCTACATAAGCCAGAGAGGGTTTATTCTTACCAGACTATGGATGGAGCTTCAGGTGTGATTCATATATTATAAAACTTATCATGCACAAGTAAGGCAACTGGATATGAATTCAGGTGCGAACTTTTGAACATAACAAGTAAATGATAACAACGAAAGTAAACTAAGACTTCTCTTTCTTCTGATCATACTAACCTTTAATATGATTCTTGCATTTCCAGATAATTTTGAAACTTGTCTTTAATCTCAGAACAATGTTGTTTTTCCTCCGATTCATTAGAAAATGTATAGAAAAGAGATACAGTAACTAGATTTACATCAGAACTTTCTTCGAGGTTAGGAACTTTCTACAATGAACATTTTTTTACATTCAGATACTGTAATCACATCACATCTGGAATTTTATCATCATCAGTGATATTGACGAAGTTCTTATTTATATTTTCAGTATATGAAATTCGCTAAAAGCCTTGAAAACTTATCGACCATAGGCCTATAGCTGACATTGTAATTGAGGATACCTTTTTTTTCCTTAAATTATATGCTCTTTAATATTCATCATATTCAACATGGGAAATGGAAACAAATGTTTAAACAAATCTAGTAATTAGTACTTTACTTAATATGTAGGTTCAGAGTATTAATCCGTGTTTTGGTATAACATCTTTTTGCTCTGGTAAATATTAGTGGGGAAAAAATCCCTCAATTTTTTAGTTGCTGACTAACCATTCAGTAAAGCACTAAGGTAATAATTTTCATAAGGTTAGACATATTACACTGGGGAACAAAATTCAACTTTTTGTCAGTTGCATACATTTTATGTTTCTGGTCATTGAGGTCACTGATTTCAAATAACCGGTTTTTTTCTATCGGGTCTAGTTTTGTTTTCGGTGAGTTACCTACCATTTACTACTATATATAGTTAGACTCATATACTACTGCTAAAAATCTAAACCAGCACACAGAGGAATTACCAAACACGTAGAATTAATTTTTAATTACTTTTATTTACCATTAAGCATATTGTGGATTCATCAGCTGCTTTTGTGAACTATGCCAGATTTATTCAGGCACAAACTTGCGTTTAATGGACTGTCTTGAATATCGCCTCTCAGTGCAGTCTCGCTGAATGCTCAGCAATAGTCCGCCATCATGTGAATGTCCCAGCGACCTTGATACCTGTCTTCCATGACTTTGATATCCTGGTGAAAGCGTTCACCTTGCTCATCACTCGTCCCCAAGTTTGCCGGAAACAGTTCAAGATGACTGTTCGGAAATGCATCTTAATGCTCATGTTGCAACCTAACACTGGAAACTTTCCATCAAAGATTCAACGAGCTTTTATAGTCCTCTGATTTCCTGTTTCCAAGAAAGTTCCTTACAACAGAAACGAATGCTCCCCATGCATTTCTCTCAACATCAGTCATGGATTGGTGAAGGCTTGGTCTTTAATCAGCGTCCTAATTTGAGGGCCGTCGAAAATACCTGCTTTGAGTTTTCTAGCGTTAAACCAGAACACTTCACACAGATACTTAAAACAGTCACTGTCAGTATCGAGCGCCTTGACAAACTGTTTCATAAGGCCCAGCTTGATGTGAAGGGCAGGAAAACAATTTTTACGTTGGGTTCATAAATGATGTTCTTTCCCCAACATTGAGGCTTTCCTAACTGGCCATTCCTTCTGAATCCAGTGTCTGTCTTTTGGCTCTGCTGTCCCGAGGCAGATAAACAAGAAATTTTGTATACCTGCTGTCCTAGCAAAAATTGACCATTTTAGATCAACACAGATGATCCATTTGTGTTCTTCATATTTGAGTAGCTCCAAAACCGTTTTTATGTGTTCATATTTTTTCTTTCAGGTGTACTGAGTGTCCTATGGTTATTGCGCCAAAGATGTTTCACTATGTAATAAAACACACTTCAGACTCCGCTTAGAGCTATCTATAAAGAGCGCCACTCTTTCGGATCATAACCTGGGCTCCCATCGCGGTGACTAATCCAGAAATATCACAACAGTAGACGAAGTCAAATTTAGAATCAAAAGAACTGTAAGAGGTTCTTTTCTCTGTTGCGAAGAATGTTACCTTTGTGTCTATTTTCAGCAAGTTATTATCTTTTAACCGTGAAACAACAATTCTGACAGCTTTTTAGACAGACCCAGATCTCGAACTAAGTCATTGAGTTCTGCTTGGCTAAATGTTTGCGGTTCTGTTGATATGCCTGCAAAATCTGAGTCACTATTTCTGTTAGTTGACTCCTCTGTGACCTCAGTGTCATATTCACTGTCAGATTCAACGGAAGCAAGTTGAGTGCTTATTACCTCCCTTTGCTATTTTCAGAATCTGTGACCTGATATGTAAATTGCCGCGTAGCATCAAAACTAGACCTGATCTGCACAAACTAATGCCATTTTCAGAATCTGTGACCTCAAATCTGCCAGAATCAAGTGTCAGAACTCATGCAACCGAAAGTGTGTTCCCCAGTGTTATTATAGAGTATGTGTCTGTTTGGAGACTCCCTCGAGTTCCTCAGGCAAGAGTCAAGAGCCTAGTATGCAACAAGTTCCTCTCCTGGATTACTATGCTGAGGTACTGGAAATCAAAGCTCTAGATAATGAACATTGTTGGGTGAAAACTATTTCCCTTTTATAGCAATTTTTGTGTGTTTTATTTGTTTAGGATATATATATATATAATCAGACATATTAAGTTTTGAATTATCTAACGTCTCTGCCGAAAGTGCTGATAGGTAAACACGACATGTGATGTACTTATTTTGAAAAATGGTATGATGAGGTATTCCTTTGCACTGGAACATGTAACACTTCCCCCATAAAATGAAAGGGACGAGGTAGACGAAATTCAGTCTGTATGGTGTGGAGCCGTTCGGTGCTCCTGTTATCGAATACAGGCCAACAGAGCAGTACAACACTATTATTATTGTAGGTATATAATAATGATAGTAAATATGTTTTCATGTTTTTTGTTTTTTGTTTTGTTTTCCAGGAAAGGAGCGCCCTTCTATACTCGGTTTAGTACACTGATGGCCAGGCTGGGAGACACTGGAATTATGGTACTGGACTCATGACGTAATTGCAGGCACGTCAAGAAGACCAGGGAGGAGGCATCTGAGGCAGAGAGAAAGGGGCCAGCCAATGACGGTAAGACATTCCTCTGGCTCTATTGCTTTTCCGTACCTTAAAAAATAGAAAACTAAAATTTGGTAGGTAAGAGCTGGTTATCTTGGGGATGGTCACATACTAGTTCACCTAATATATAAATTTCATTTAGTCCATATAAAACGCGGACTTCAACATATAATCAACGACCTCACCAACCAGGAACGAACCCTCGACATTATGCGTGTGACCAGCGAACGCTACCGCCATGCCACAAGGACACTAAAAGCAATCCTAGCCTTTGCTATATTTCTCACAAAGCCTGTTCATCGAGCTGATGGCGCCGTGAACCTCAATGGGGTTGCCCATGCCACTTATGTGGTGGAGTAGCATTTTACCGAATCCAGCTGGTATGAAACACGAGGTACCTTCATTTAGTCCATATAGCACGAGGACTTCAAGATATAGTCTAGGATTGCTTTTAGTGTCCTTGTGGCAAGGTGGTAGCGTTCACTGGGTCACACACATAAGGTCGAGGTTCCAGTCCTGGCTGGTGAGGTCGTTGATATATATATATATATATATATATATATATATATATATATATATATATATATATATATATATATATATATATATATATATATATATATATATATATATATATATATAATCAACGACCTCACCAGAAGGATCAGACCCTCGACCTACTGGGTGGGACTAGGGAACGCTTACCGGCTAGCCCACAAGGACACTAAAAGCAGTTCTAGACTCTGTTATATTTCACACAAAGCCTGTTCATCGAGCTGATGGCGCCGTGAACCTCATTAGAAACTGCCCGTGCCTCGTATGTGGTGTCAGTAGCTTTTACCGAGTCCAGCTGGTATGAAACGCGAGGTACATATATATACTTCATTTTTAGTCCATATAACACCGGACTTTGAACATATAATCAACGACCTCACCAGCAAAGAATCGAACCCTCGACCTACTGGGTGGGACTAAGGAACGCTTACCGGCTAGCCACAAGGACACTAAAAGCAGTTCTAGACTCTGTTATATTTCACAAAGCCTGTTCATCGAGCTGGATTCGGTAAATGCTACTGACAACATACGAGGCACGGGCAGTTTCCCAATGAGGTTCACGGCGCCATCAGCTCGTGAACAGGCTTTGTGTGAAATATAACAGATAAAAATATATATATATATATATATATATATATATATATATATATATATATATATATATATATATATATATATATATATGCAAGTAAATCACTGTAGGTGCGCGTGATCTGGGTATATGCTGATAACCACAGGAAAGAAAACACAAGTTCACCGCTTTCGTGTAATTCATCTTCAGGGGTGAGTACAGGCTAGTCTGTGCTCACCCAAGATGAATTACAAGCACTGGGGCTCAGTTTCCTTGTGGTTATCATATATATATATATATATATATATATTCTGAAATCTCAGTGCGATATTTAGAGATGCCATGCCATATAGGCGATACTGAGTTTTTCAAGGTCGTCTGAGAGTGGACAGCACTTCCTCAACCGTAGTGAGAACTCCGGGAAACTGCGCCCATATAATGTTAAGTATACTCTGGCCACATAATTTGGATGCAAATTATGAAATAAAAATATCAGTTATTAAGTTAAAAATGATTATAGATCGTTTCCCAGTCTGAAAATGTTGCGTGCGTCATAATTAAGCTGTTAGTCGTCTGGTAAATAAGTCACTCCGTCAGACTGACGCTTTGTAGGAGAGCGTGGGTTGGTGAGTCGTGAGAGGGGGTCAAGCTAGCAGGACCACCCTTGCGTTGTACCCAGGAGAGACGACCAGGTGAACTGGTTTCCTTCGATCATTTAACATCAGTATTAACAAGTGAGTTTTATTCAATCTCAGACAGAGCTAGATAGGGCGGTAGGAGCAAACAATGAGTGAGTGACGGTGATGTGAGACAATAGCTAACAGACCGGGTTTGTTGCAGGGTTCTGTAGAGCCCACGCGGTATGAAACGTCCACTGACGGTATAAAACGTCCACTCACCTGAGTTGAGCCCACGCTGTTCAGTATGGTGAGAATTGGAGTGAAACCAGCTGTCTGGGTGTACAACTAACGACGTGGGACCATAGTCTGTCCCTGTTTGACGATCGTTTGGGGTCATCAGATCTCCTCTACCTCGGCTCACAATATCACATATCTTCAAGCAGTTTAGTGAAAACCTTTTACTAACGGGAAGCTAAAGCTCCCCTCAACTGAACAAGGTCTGATTTGCTCACTCCCTTCCGTTTCATGGATGTGCTGAGTGTAAAATGAGGCCAGCTGAGTGAATGAATGGTCACACACTGAGACCAGGAGTCTAGTGGGTACTTAGAGGAACATTTTCCAAGGTTGAGAAGGGCTTGTTTGTGCCTTAAACTACGGGTGTCTGCTTGTTTGTGCTTTAAACTACGGGTGTCTGCTTGGTTGTGCCTTAAGAAAATACTGGTGCATGAGGAATCTATGTGTGAGGTTAAGGAACATGTTTTCACGGGTATTGGTGGACTCAGTTATAGTGATGATATTTATTCAGTGTCTGCTATTGTCTTGCTGTGTGTAGTAAATATCTCTAAAATAATTTTGAGAGTATTTTTTTTAATGCCTGTGTCACTAATTGATGCCAGAGAATGAGGGAACTGTTTTCAGATGAGGTTCCTCCTTGAACCTCCTTTCTGTTGTAAGTGATTCTGTGATTTAGTTCCTTTAATGCATTTAGTATTTCTTTATAATTTCAATATCATGTATAACCTTTGTTCCCCAGTGTAGCCCTTAAGGCCAGGTTAAGAGGTGTGCATCTGTTGGTGTAACATAATTTTATTGAGTGTCCTGAAGGCCTATTCATGGTGGACTTAATAAATTCTTATTTTTTATACCATTTTCTCAGTGGTTGATATTATTTTGTTGAAAGCCCTTAAGGCCTGTTTCATGTGCACAAGCAACATTTCTTAATACTTTGAATTTATTGTTGTCTAATGAGGCATTTTCTAAGTTTCTAATAATTTCAATATCTTGTATAACTTTTATTCCCCAGTGTATTGTCTTAAGCCAGGTTAAGAGGTGCGCATATGTTGGTGTACCATTATTGATTGTGTCTGTAGTGTTGGAGGGAATAGAAGTGTCTAAATTTTACAGTGCGTCTCATTCACCCCAATCACAGGTGCTATCCTTCCACGGGTCATGGAGAATTCATTTTGCTGGTAAATTTAAGTGTGTTTGTGCTGGTTCGGGTTTTTTCTCCAAGGGGCGCTTCCACTGCAATTACCATCTAATAATAATAAACCCCAAGTCAAATGAGAATAGAATTTCCGACCGGTTATATATATATATATATATATATATATATATATATATATATATATATATATATATATATATATATATATATATATATATATATATATATATATATATATATATATATATATATTGTTCTTTTTTTTAATGAGTATGATGTATTCCACAGGATGACAGCAGAGAGGTGGTGCTCGGCCTGCATCACCTTCAGGGCGGTTTCTATCTATTGTTTCTGGGCTTCAGTGCGGCTCTGCTCAGCTTGGTGGGGGAGGTCGTTGCCGGCTGTCTCTTCTTGTCATAGTTATGTCCCTTTGCGAATCTTTAAAACTGGAAGGGTTTACTTTGGTTGACATAATGGGGTCACAATAACACCTGCTTGGTAAGACGTAACTTGAATATGCTTTCAAGTGAGTTGTTAAACGTCTTTTAAGATATATTTACTCGACTATACTTTCCAAGCTGAGAAGAAATGCCCTTTCCCCTCCTCAAGAGTTACAGCGTGAATTTGCTATCACAGTTTAACAGTTAATTCATATAAAAGATTTCTGATAAACTTCGTACGTGCTCATGTTTGAAGTAATGAATGTATCTTTAAATAATTTAGCTAAATATCTTTCTCATCAAAAACGGTCATCCGAACGATTATGAATAAACTCATTTAGAAATACATCCTTACTTCAGGATGAAATCGGACAGATTTGCAACAGCCAATAAGCTGTAACTCTTGAGGAAGGGGCGGGGCATCTCTTCTCAGCTGGGAAAAAACGCACTATCGGATATAATTTCTATTATATTTCACAACTACAGCTCAGTAACATACAGTATATTTATGTTCTCCACACTGAATATTATTAGCTTTATAGTCAATTCTGTTCTTCTTATTGTCAAGGGTTCTTATCATCATGAGTAGCCTGTACTGAAGAATGTGCTTGACGCAATAAAATAGGAAGATTATATGTTTGGTGTTACATTGTAATTAAAAAAGAATAATAAAATATTAAAGATATACTATTGTTTTCTTCTCGGCTTCAAGAGTGTTATGTCTTCGTCAATTCGTGTTCAACATTTGTGATTTTAGACCTTTTTTGGGGGATGCTCATCTTCTTGTTTTACTGATTCTTGTGATAGAATTTGTGCAGTATTCACCGAAAGTAAAAAAAATAAGATAGAAAATAGACTTAGATATATTATATTTCCAGTTTTTAACTTAGTGATATAATTAATAATCATAATGAACGGGTAGATGATATTATTATTATTATTGTTACTATTATTATTATTATTATTATTATTTCTATTATTATTATTATTATTATCGTCATTATCATTAGTGGTAGTAGTAGTACATTTATGCACAATTAGTCAGCCTAAGCTACTATTTTCATCCGCCATTC
>NW_024721718.1:0-5873 GCF_018991925.1 Homarus americanus | reverse complement strand
TCGAACTGTTTGTTATGTACTGTACCAGGGGTCGAACTGTTTGTTATGTACTGTACCAGGGGTCGATCTGTTTGTTATGTACTGTACCAGGGGTCGATCTGACTGTAATGTACTGTACCAGGGGTCGAACTGTTTGTTATGTACTGTACCAGGGGTCGATCTGGCTGTCATGTATTGAACAGTGTACAGGGTGCACTTTACCTTACATAACAACCACGTATAGCCAAATATCTTCAACCACAACCATGTATAACCAAACATGTGAGAGTCTTGTGGCAACTCTGGTTGCAGTCGAGTTGCCAATTCATTAATATAATTTTCTTCATTATTTAAGCAAATATACGAAAATTTGGAAAATTCTCCTGATCCAAAATAATGATGAATAGTTTATTATTATAAAATTCTACCTTTGGCTTGTTTAATATTTATCCTGACAGCCATACATCCATCAATAACTTGCAACCATATCGACTGAAACAAGTGACTCCTGTACTGTGAGAAACATGTATTTTAGGTCGTCTCTTACTAATATGTGTCCTCACACATCAACAGTTGTCCTCACACATCAACAGTTGTCCTCACACATCAACTCTTGTCCTCACACATCAACAGTTGTCCTCACACATCAACAGTTTCCTCACACATCAACAGTTTCCTCACACATCAACAGTTTCCTCACACATCAACAGTTTCCTCACACATCAACAGTTTCCTCACACATCAACAGTTTCCTCACACATCAACAGTTTCCTCACACATCAACAGTTTCCTCACACATCAACAGTTGTCCTCACACATCAACAGTTGTCCTCACACATCAACAGTTGTCCTCACACATCAACAGTTGTCCTCACATCAACAGTTGTCCTCACATCAACAGTTTCCTCACACATCAACAGTTTCCTCACACATCAACAGTTTCCTCACACATCATCAGTTGTCCTCACACATCAACAGTTCCTCACACATCATCAGTTGTCCTCACACATCAACAGTTCCTCACACATCATCAGTTGTCCTCACACATCAACAGTTGTCCTCACACATCATCAGTTGTCCTCACACATCAACAGTTCCTCACACATCATCAGTTGTCCTCACACATCAACAGTTTCCTCACACATCATCAGTTGTCCTCACACATCAACAGTTGTCCTCACACATCAACAGTTGTCCTCACACATCAACAGTTGCCCTCACACACCAATAATTGGCCTCACATAACAAACGTTGTTCTCACATACGAACAAGTCTCCTCACATACCTGCAGTGTCCCCCAGGCACCAACAGGTGTTCTCACGTAACACGATAATTACCAGGTGTCCTCCCCCGTCACTCAGGTAAGGAGTGCTATACCACCTCGACTGTACTTTGTGTTAACACCGTATTTACCACCAACTTCAAGTAGGTGTGTTGGTGGGTGTGTCCTCAGTGCTCGCTAACCCCTGCCACTGTCCACACCTCCGCCGCGCCTCTCACCAGCATGTGCTCCGCCTCCTTACATGCGACTGGCTTCACTGCGGAGAAATTCGAGGTTAGTTAACAGCCTTCCTGACGGTGAAGGTAGAGTAAAGTGAGAAATACAGGTTAGTTAGGAATATTTTCGGTGTCAAATTTGAAGTCGGTGAAGAATAACTTGAACAGCAAAGCTGATTAGAAACAGTGAGACATGCGGGGTGAGAGCGAAGGTGACCAAAACACAGTGAGGAAGACACGTGATATGACCCCACCCAGGGCCGAGTGGCGTCATAACCATGACAGGCATGAGGATGGCGGCAGCTGTCGCCCACACCACCAACACCTTCCTTCCTCTGTGTTGTAGACAGCGTCTGGCATTATGTTGGTTTCTATTATTACTTTTTACCCATTTTATTCGTCACTTACTAGTTAGTAACTGGTCGCGGTTTTCCAGTGTTAGTACCAGAGGTAACAGGAGTACCTGGAGAAAACCCAGGCGGGCATTGAACCTTGGATGGCGGTGGTGTCAGCTAAATACGTTAACGCTACACCATCGACATTTTACTTTACATTATTGCACCTCCAAGTACGAAGAGTTCACCTGCTGGCAACAATTGTGCTCCAGATTGTTATGCAAACAATTTATCTCTAAAACTACATTACGAAAAACAGTGATAAACAATATGGGACTATTGTGACCATATTGTGTCGCGGTGGACGTTAGTGAGATGTTTCAAGCCAGTCCACTTGACTGTAAACAAAGAGGAGTTCCTGGCACACTATATTGTTGACTCCCTCACTCCAGCCATCTTCCTGTATACGCTATACTGCGTCAGTTGTAATCGATATTGGAAGCATACGCCAGTGAACGAAATGAACCAATCATAACTCTTGGAACTTTCGTGGGTGGGTGTATCAAGTGAGCCACTCATTGGTGCTAACACACACACACACACACGCGCAGGACATACATTAATGAAAGCTGAGGTCCTTGTATATGTATTTTAGCAACCCTGACACTGGAAAATATACATTATTTACTGGTCTGTGTGTGTGTGTGTGTTTACATTGCTGAGAATTAAGTATATATCCCATTAGATAAGACTGTGCACTTTATATGATGTAATGAACTGATTTACTAATTTACAGGGTCGATCTATCGTAAGTACAAAGTGTAGCGATGAACTTTGTCACGGATTTTAACAGGCAACAGGTTAAACACTAGTGGCAGTCAAGGGGATAAGTCATCGTACTCAAGGGGAAGCAGTTAAGTTATCGTCTCAAGGGCTTGTCATCGTACTCAGGAGATTAAATCATCGTACTCAAGAAGTTTAATCATCTTACTCAAGAGGTTAATAGTGTGTTTTCAGTCCTCTGCCCAGTTCCCGGCGTGCTCTTACACTGTGGTACAACGCACATGTGCAAATTTTGTGAAAATACAGATAATTGGTGTAGTAGTTGCCACACCTAACCTGATGCTGCTGTACCATCATACTTAATTAAGGTTTATCCCTGACACACCAACCTTACTCTGGCAGAACACTTGGGGTGGCGTTCATCGTTAGTCCATTAGTCTCTTTCGTCTCTTACTACTCGTTAGTTCAGACAATGAAACCAGGCCATCCTCTACACCTGCCGTGACCTGGTTCTTTCGCCGTGCCATAAATAGATTGCTATCTGGCCTGATCTAAATAATGTTTGTTCTAAATTTTGAGAAAATTGATGAAGGCCGTGTCGAGATCACGTCTCTAAACAGAATGGCGGAACCTGTACTTAAGGAAAACCCGTAAGTTCTACCTGAGGGACATGTAATTAACACACCTGCCCCGTAGCCCTGATCAGCAGGACAACTTCATTACCGTTCCAGTGAGATGTAATGGAAGTGACATGAAGGATCGAAGTTATCTTCAAGTGTTAGTTGTCTCTGGAACACGTTTTAGAGAGGTGGATTTATTATGCACAGAGAAACTCCCAGCTGCCTTTAACAAGGCCTCAACCATAAATCAGAGTAGAACAATGTTGGAGAGTTGTATTGGTGTTTTTTCAGTATCCTTATTTTTCAGGAAAGGGGGTGAATTTTTACTCGAAAGCTTTGTTTCCGACGAATAGGAGAAATAATGGAGTAAACTACAAGTGTGAACGTAAAAATAGAGTAAATTGTAGTTTATAAAGCACACACGGGTCGTCATCTCTGTACATTATAACAGTTTCGTGACGCCACCTCCCACACCACCTGCACATTGAGTCACGTGGAGTAATAATTGTTAGTTCGTTGTATTGCCTGGCATGTGGGAGCACGGGGGGGGAGGGGAGGCAGTGCTTGTCAGCCCCCAGTAACGGCCACACCTCACGCACCACTCACAATCTGTTCCTCCCCCTGCTTCTGGAGACAGGATTCACCGCGGATAAGTTCCAGGTCAGCCTTGAATTGTTTTTAAAGTTACAACGAGCAAGTTGTTCGTCCGTTCTGAGGTTGAGTACACAGTTTGTCATAAATGAAAATTCTGGAGGTCAGTTACAGTCATACTAAGTTCACGGACATATATACAGCTCCCCATTTAAGTATACTAATTTGTACAGTGTGAGGACAAGGAAGTGTGTCGTTGCTGATTGAATTCTGGGACTTTAAGAAGCATAGGAAGTCAACTTGGTTATTTGAGACCTCCCTCTGCCGGTTAGTTTTTATTATTAACCCCTTGAGCACGATGACTTAACTCATCTTCCCTTTCTCTTCGCAGCAATGTTGGTTCATTCTCTCTCTTTTACAGCTACTTTAATGTTCAGTGGATTTGGCATCCTATGTACCGCCGGCAATGCAATGGGCTCGTAACCCTCGGTGGCCATCGTTTCTGTGTGGATGTCGGTCACCCTAGAATAGCTCGTCATAGTACCTCCTTCTTTCCTCACACAGCCAAACTGTGGAATGCTCTGCCTTCTTCTGTGTTTCCATACTCTTACAATCTGTGTTACTTCATAAAGCTGGTTTTTCGGCATCTTCGTGGTGTAGATTAATATAGTCTTTTGCTCTTTTATTTTTAATTTATTTTTACTCTTAATCCCCCCCCTCCCCCCACCAGGCCCCGTTGTAGGTCGATGACCTGTGCCAGGGTGGGCTATTCCCGTAAAAATAAAAATTACGATGACTTAACCCCTTGAGGGCGAGAACATGTATTCTGCGGGGGGAGGGGGGTAAGGGGGGTTAGGTCATCGTAATCATGGAGCTAAGCTTGGTAGACTCTACAAGTTATTCAATAATAACACCTTACATTTTTGGTCACATTCTTACTACTCACGCCGGTTGGGGCGGTCACTGCTCATTGTTGTTTGTAACTATTTATCCAACTATTATGTTGGCAGCATTACTCGAGGACGGGAAGAGCAACAATATTCATAATACTGTACAGTAATGTTATTTAATCCCCATAACATTTCCTGATGTTGCTCTATTTTGTTTGCATCAAAACTTAAGATCACAACCTTGAAAAAGTAAAGTAACAAGTGAAAGTAGGCTAAGGTGTGCAGACGAGGGGGGGGTGAGGCTCCAGTAGAGGAGAGGTAGTGTGTGTGAGGCTCCTTGAGGTATTTCACCTGGGATTGATATAGATTGCTCTTCCTCCACCCTCCCTGCACACCTTCCACCCTCCCTGCACACCCTTCACCCTCCCTGCACACACCTTCACCCTCCCTGCACCCTACCCTTGCACACCCTTCCACCCTCCCTGCACACCTTCCACCCTCCCTGCACACCCTTCACCCTCCCTGCACACCCTTCACCCTTCTTGCACACCTTCCACCCTCCCTGCACGTCCTACATCCTTCCTGCACACCCTTCCTGCACACCCTTCCTGCACACCCTCCTTCTCGCCCCCCTTCTTGATATATCCTACACCAGGTCACATTCAAACTGGAAATATTGTTGGGTATATTTTCGATAAAACATTGTGATGCGAGAGACTAAGCTGCAGTTTTTCGGTTCGTCATCGTTTCTCAGTTTTCCTTTATCATCCATGTGACCAAAACATAAGCCAAACACCTCGAATAGAAACTTTGTAATTGTGTTCGGGTCTTGTTATTTAATGTGAAATCGAGGTCCAAGCTGACGTTCTCTCTCTGACTCTCTCTCTCTCTATTTTACTTCTCTTTCCCTCGCTATGTCTTTTATTAAGTTCTCCTCTTACAGAATGGGCGGTGGGTGGCGAACCCGGAATCAGCGATTAATTTCGGCATCGTCTACAGGGACTTCTTGCCCTCGTTGGACCCAGATAGCTCCTCCTGCTGCTCCACCAGCTACAAGAGCTTCAGGTTAGTCGTCCATGTTCTTCCCTCCAGGTAGATCCTCTCCTCCACCCACAACTCCCTCAGTCAGGTCCTCTCCTCCACCCACAACTCCGCCAGTCAGGTCCTCTCCTCCACCC
>NW_024721717.1:0-7440 GCF_018991925.1 Homarus americanus | reverse complement strand
AGGTGCACCTGGGAGTGTCTGAGGTGCACCTGGGAGTGTCTGAGGTGCACCTGGGAGTGTTTGAGGTGCACCTGGGAGTGTCAGAGAAGAACCAGGGAGTGTGACAGGAGTATGTGGGAGTGTGAGAGGTGTACCTGGAAGTGTCTGAGGTGCACCTGGGAGTGTCAGAGGTGCACCTGGGAGTGTCTGAGGTGCACCTGGGAGTGTCTGAGGTGCACCTGGGAGTGTTTGAGGTGCACCTGGGAGTGTCTGAGGTGTTCCTGGGAGTGTCTGAGGTGTACCTGAGAGTGTTAGAAGTGTACCTGGGAGTGTCTGAGGTGTACCTGCGAGTGTCTGAGATGTACCTGGGAGTGTCTTAGGTGTACCGGGGAGTGTCAGAGGAGTACCAGGGAGTGTCAGAGGTGTACCTCGGAGTGTCAGAGGTGTACCTGTGAGTGTCAGAGGTGTACCTGTGAGTGTCTGTGGTGTTCCTGGGAGTGTCTGAGGTGTACCTGGGAGTGTCAGAGGAGTACCAGGGAGTGTCAGTGGAGTACCTGGGAGTGTCAGAGGTGTACCTGGGAGTGTCTTAGGTGTACCTGGGAGTGTCAGGGGTGTACCTGGGAGTGTTTGAGTTGTACCTGGGAGAGTCAGAGTTGTACCTGGGAGTATCAGAGTTGTACCTGGGAGTGTCAGAGTTGCACCTGGGAGTGTCAGAGGTGCACCTGGGAGTGTCAGAGGTGCACCTGGGAGTGTCATTGGTGTATATGGGAGTGTCTGAGGTGTACCTGGGAGTGGCAGAGGTGTACCTGGGAGTGTGAGAGGTGTACCTGGGAGTATCGGAAGTGTACCTGTCAGCATCTGAGGTGTATCTGGGAGTGTCAGCGGTGTACCTGGGTGTGTCAGAGGAGTACCTGGGAGTGTCAGAGGAGTACCTGGGAGTGTCAGGGGTGTACCTGGGAGTGTCAGAGGTGTACCTGGGAGTGTCAGCGGTGTACCTTGGAGTATCAGAGGTGTCCCTGGGAGTATTAGAGGTGTACCTGGGAGTGTCGGAGGTGTACCTGGGAGTGTCGGAGGTGCACCTGGGAGTCTCTGAGGTGCACCTGGGAGTGTCTGAGGTGCAGCTGGGAGTGTCTGAGGTGCACCTGGGAGTGTCTGAGGTGCACCTGGGAGTGTCTGAGGTGCACCTGGGAGTGTCTGAGGTGTAGCTGGGAGTGTCTGAGGTGTACCTGGGAGTGTCTGAGGTGTACCTGGGAGTGTCTGAGGTGCACATGGGAGTGTCTGAGGTGCACCTGGGAGTGTCTGAGGTGCACCTGGGAGTGTCTGAGGTGTACCTGGGAGTGTCTGAGGTGTACTTGGGAGTGTCAGGGGTGTACCTGGGAGTGTCTGAGGTGTACCTGGGAGTGTCTGTGGTGTACCTGGGAGAGTCTGAGGTGTACCTGGGAGTGTCATGGGTGTTCCTGGGAGTGTCAGGGGTGTACCTGGAAGTGTCAGAGGTGTACCTGGGAGTGTCAGCTGTATACCTGGGAGTGTCTGAGGAGTACCTGGCAGTGTCAGGGGTGTACCTGGGAATGTCAGTGGTGTACCTGGGAGTGTCAGAGGTGTACCTGGGAGTGTCAGACGTGCACCTGGGAGTGTCAGAGGTGCACCTGGGAGTGTCTGAGGTGCACCTGGGTGTGTCTGAGGTGCACCTGGGAGTGTTTGAGGTGCACCTGAGAGTGTCTGAGGTGTTCCTGGGAGTGTCTGAGGTGTACCTGAGAGTGTCTGAGGTGCACCTGGGAGTGTCTGAGGTGCACCTGGGAGTGTCTGAGGTGCACCTGGGAGTGTCTGAGGTGTAGCTGGGAGTGTCTGAGGTGTACCTGGGAGTGTCTGAGGTGTACCTGGGAGTGTCTGAGGTGTACCTAGTGTGTCAGAGGAGTACCAGGGAGTGTCAGTGGAGTACCTGGGAGTGTCAGAGGTGTACCTGGGAGTGTGAGAGGTGTACCTGGTGTAATGAGTGATTGTGAGACCAAACCTTACAGCCCAGAATTATGTCACATATAACAGCAAGTACACCACAGACCTCGTGGTACCACCGCATTCCAGGTTGACACACCTCAGGTCGACCCTAGGGACTTGACCTCGCCCGCTAATGACGTGAGCCGGTGACCTACAACCGCACCTAGCCAAGACACCTGGCCAGGACCACACCTGCACACAATTATCCAGATCAAACCAGTTTAGTGTTAATTGTTAGAGGTCAGAAGCCGGCTGGGCCGACCCCATATAAAGGCCCTACAGTCCCGTCCACGGGCATTCGGCACTCGATATTCCATTACCATTCTGGTTATCATTCTGATCCTGGTTGTCATTTGAACATTCTGAGGAGACGCTCATTACCCTGGAGATTCTCAGAGTCAAGCTCACCCTCTCCCCAGGTCGGGAAGGGGACTTCCCGACCAGACCCCAGCTAAGCAGAAGCCTCTCATAGGAGGCAGCCCAGCCAGCACTCACTGGGCCTACGTCAGGGTACACGTGAGTCTTGTCAGAACGTCCTAGGGTGAGTTACCTACTGTGGGAAGTGTATTCATTCAGGTGTGTCCGAGAGTCAGTGTCAAGTAACGTAAAGCATGATGTGTTAGTACCCCGATATAATAGTGATATTAATGTGTCCATGTCATTGAGTGAAGTAATAAATAGTTGTATCAAGAGGTGTTTAACAAGTTGTCCCTTTAAGAAGTAATATATGTGTATTGACATACGAGATAAGATAAGCGTAGTGACGCTGTGCAAATAACATCCAGGCCACGCTACCAAGTTTCCTATCTTTACATTCCTATACTCTATACTCTCTCCTTTTATATATATGTCTTCCTCTTCTCTGTTTATTCTGTGTCATTACATTGGTGGCAGCGAACTATGACGTTAACCCACGCTCCCCTCGTCCCTTGTTATTGGTAACAGTGTACTTAACGTAAACCCATGCCTTCCCTCGGTTAGCCATAACACCTGGCTCGTTAGTTCAAAAGTGCGTGATAAGAAGTTCCTGCGTAGTAGCGTGAAAAGTGTCCTAGTGTGTCACCGTTACAGCTCGAGTAAATGTCTCTTGTGGTGGTATGTGCGAATTTTTAATAGAAATATGTTCAGTGCTTAACGTAATTTCTCAGTGTCACCCGCTATCTGTGGCATTCTCAGTAGCCCAAGTGCAGTTTGATTGTTGGTCAGTGTTGAATGTAGCCATTATGTTTCAGTGATGAAAGCGGTGTCTGTACTAACTGTTATAACTTAACATGTCTTTTAACCTACATCCTCCTCCCTGTCCTAATCCTTACCTCACCCTCCTTACCCTTCCTCCCATCCCTGTACTCTTTGACGCGCAGTGATAAATGATATTCAGTGTAGTGCGCAGAGTTTCACTCCCCGACCCAGCCTGATGAGAACATTGTCGTGACGGAAATGATAGTTGCCAAACATTGACGTATCGTATAAAGTAAACTTTTTTTTTGCGAATGCACTTCCAACTAATCCATCACCCCTTTAGGATTGTTTCTCTGTCAAATGTCACACACAGTACCACCCATGGCCAGCCGGACGTCAACCACAGTACATACGAGCAGAGAAGAACCAGCATGATGAAAGCAGCGTGATGAATGCAGCTTGATGAAGGCAGCACGAAACCCACCACACACCACGTCACTTCTTTCAAGTCCTCCCTTGGTCTAGGATTAAGAAGATTTTATATTTTTCTACTTTAGGAAGTAAGGAGTGTGGAATGGATCGCCACACAACGAACCCTGGTGAGCCCAGCCAGGGAGGGATTCACCACTGTGGAAGGTGTAAGACAGGACGGTCTTTGGTCTCGCCGACACTCACATACGGAGGGCGAGCCCTGGTCCGCGGAACCTGCCTTACAGTCATCTAAGGAGACGACAGCCCAAACAGTGGACCGGCTTTCATCCCGGCCGGAGAGGGCCGGCGGCAGATGAACAGAAAATCGTCTGGAATATGTTGAAAATGATGATGTTGCAGAGAAGAAATGCAGATGAAGCAGAAAAATTCATCTGGAATATGACGGAAAACGAAGATGTATAAAGAAACTCAGATGGAGCAGAAAAATTCATCTGGAATATGACGGAAAACGAAGATGTATAAAGAAACTCAGATGGAGCAGAAAAATTCATCTGGAATATGAAAATGAAGATGTATAGAGGAAGAACGCAGATGGGACAGAAAACTCGTCTGGAAGAGTATGGAAACCAGGAGGAAGTGAGAAGTCAGAAGGTGTGGAGAAACGACCTACAAGGTGCGGTATGTGAAGAAAGAAGACAGAAGACGTGCTATGTGAAGAAAGAAGACAGAAGATGTGCTGTCCTGACATCACAAGAAAGCCGATGATGAAGGACCAACCGACTACAGCTGCTGAGCTGCCGCCATCCCCTGTTTTTCAGATACCAGCCGGATGGAAGACGTGAGCTATGCCGGACCCAACTAATGTACTGATGTTGTTGATGTATAATAAAAAGATATCAATCCCCTAATATGTGAAGTAGGAACATTTTTTGTATTTTGAAGTATTTTCTCTGATTTTGTTGATGTTTACTACAAAGAATGTCTTTTTTTTTTAGTCTCACTTTTTTCTATGAGTTCATTTGATCAATGTCTTGGACTATGAAACACGATGTTGTAGCTATATTACTGACTGAGATGAATTATTATTTTGACATGGGCTGATAAGGAAATGTAACACCTGCTGTTGTTTGTAGAATGTGATTTGCAAGGTTGCCTCGGACACTATGCTACATATGAAGGATTTTTTCATTCTATGCTATGTTTCCTTTTTCTCCTGGCATAGAAGCTTTGATCTTGGCGGGAGGTATAGTGAACTTTGTCAGATCAAACTAGCGCCAGTAGAAAAACATACACCTATGAGATTGTTGGTTGTAAATGTGAGACTATGTTAGCGCCCCAGGGATTATCTTTGATACCACACGTGATGTTGCTGTCTATATGTGACATCAGTCTCTGTGATGAAGCTTTGGTCTTGGCGGGAGGTGTAATGAGTGATTGTCAGACCAAACCTTACAGCCCAGAATTATGTCACATATAACAGCAAGTACACCACAGACCTCGTGGTACCACCACATTCCAGGTTGACACACCTCAGGTCGACCCTAGGGACTTGACCTGGCCCGCTAATGACGTGAGCCGGTGACCTACAACCGCACCTAGCCAAGACACCTGGCCAGGACCACACCTGCACACAATTATCCAGATCAAACCAGTTTAGTGTTAATTGTTAGAGGTCAGAAGCCGGCTGGGCCGACCCCATATAAAGGCCCTACAGTCCCGTCCACGGGCATTCAAGATTCCATTACCATTCGACAGTCCATTACGATTATCATTCTGGTTGCTGTCATCTCTCTCCCGTTCGGGTCGTCTTTCGGTTCACTAAGCAGAGTCACGCACGTCCCCTCCCCAGGTCGGGAGGGAGACCTCCCGACCAGACCACAGCATCACCAGCTAAGCAGATTCTCCCATAGGAGGCAGCCCAGCCAGCACCCACTGGGCCTACGTCAGGGTACACGTGAGTCTTGTCAGAACGTCCTAGGGTGAGTTACCTACTGTGGGAAGTGTATTCATTCAGGTGTGACGGAGAGTCAGTGTCAAGTAACGTAAAGCATAATGTGTTAGTACCCCGATGTAATAGTGATATTAATGTGTCCATGTCATTGAGTGAATTAATAAATAGTTGTATCAAGAGGTGTTTAACAAGTTGTCCCTTTAAGAAGTGATATATGTGTATTGACATACGAGATAAGATAAGCGTAGTGACGCTGTGCAAATAACATCCAGGCCACGCTACCAAGTTTCCTATCTTTACATCTCTACTCTCTAGTCTTACTTATGTATATTCTTCCTCTCATTGTGTTTATGTCTCATTACACCAGGTACACCGCTGACACTGCCAGGTACACCTCTGACACTCCCAGGTACACGTCCAACACTCCCAGATACACCTCTGACACTTCCAGGTACATCTCTGACACTCCCAGGTACACCTCTGACACTCCCAGGTACACCTCTGACACTCCAGGTACACCTCCGATACTCCCAGGTACACCTCTGACACTCCCAGGTACACCTCTGACACTCCTAGGTACTCCTCTGTCACTCCCTGATACACCTCTAACACTCCCAGGCGCACCGGTGACACTCACAGAAACACCGCTGACAGTGCCAGGTACACCTCTGACAATCCATGTACACCTCTGACACTGCTAGGTATTCCTCTGACACTCCCTGGTACATCTCTGACACTCCCAGGTACACCGCTGACACTCCCAGGTACACCTCTGACACTCCTAGGTACCTCTGTCACCCCTGACATGTCTAACACCCCAGGCACACTGCTGACACTCCTGAGGCACACCGCTGACACTGCTGTACACCCCAGACACTGCTGTACACCCTCACATACCTAGGCACACCCTCAGCCACCCACAGCACCTTGACACCCTATGCACCTCTGACACTCCCAGGCACACCCTCTGGACACTTCCAGGTACACCCTGTGACACCCCCAGGTACACCGCTGACACTCCCCATGTACACCCCCAACACTCCCAAGTACACCTCTGTCACAACCAGGTACACCTCCGACACTCCCAGGTACACCTCCGACACTCCCAGGTACACTTTTGTATTCCCAGGTACACCTCTGACACTCCCAGGTACACCGCTGACACTGCCAGGTACACCTCTGACACTCCCAGGTACACCTCTGACACTCCCAGGTACATCTCTGACACTCCCAGGTACTCCATTGACACTCCCTGGTACAACCCTAACACTCCCAGGTACACCTCTGACACTCCCAGGTACACCTATGACACTCACCAGGTACACCTCAGACACTCCCAGGTACACCCCAGACACTCCCAGGTACACCCCAGACACTCCCAGGTACACTTCTCACACTCGCAAGTACACCTCCGACACTCCCAGGAACACCTCTGACACTCCCAGGTACACCTCTGACACTCCCAGGTACACCTCTGACACTCCCAGGTACTCCACTGACATTCCCTGGTACACCTCTGACACTCCCAGGTACACGTCCAACACTCCCAGATACATCTCTGACACTCCCAGTTACACCTCTGACACTCCCAGGTACACCTCTGACACTCCCAGGTACAACTCCGATACTCCCAGGTACACCTCTGACAATCCTAGGTATTCTAATGACACTCCCTGGTACATCTCTGACACTCCCAGGTACACCGCTGACACTCCCAGGTACACCGCTGACACTGCCAAGTACACCTCAGACACTGCCAGGTACACCTCAGACACTGCCAGCTACACCTCAGACACTCCCAGGTACACCTCAGACACTCCAAGGTGCACCTCTGACACTCCCAAGTGCACCTCTGACACTCACAGGCACACCTCTAACACTCCCATGTACACGTCAGACACACC
>NW_024721716.1:0-12970 GCF_018991925.1 Homarus americanus | reverse complement strand
GCCCTTTCAAGCACTCCTCCGCGTATCCCAGAATTGGCGAAGAAAAAACAATCACAGGTTTCTCATTGACTGTAATCTTCATCTGAATAAAATTAATTACAAATTTACAATATCCTGGCATTCTATTGAACTTTTTGTTTATTGCATTATGCTTCAGTTTGGTCTGTTAAGTAATTCATTATAAATAAAAAAAAAACTATTTTACTTTTATTCAAGTTTTATAAATCCATCAACATTTTCAATTGGCATTTAATTTGTAAAACTCCACTATAAAAATAATCCATGTAAAATTGTAAATGTATATGTACTAATATGGAAAAAATAAAGGATTTTCAGTATTATATGCATATTATTTGGAATGCACTTTTTGAGGCAGACAATCTTGGAAAGGAGGGGGGAATGACATTCTGACATATGGTGAAAGGGGTGCATGAGGCAAACAAGGTTGAGAACCACTGGCCTATAAGATCCAGGAATCTATTTTTCTGCCTTTAGCCCCTGCACTATATTCAAGTTGTATTCTAGCTATATATATATTATATATATATATATATATATATATATATATATATATATATATATATATATATATATATATATATATATATATATATATATATATATGCAAGTAAATTACTGTAGGTGCGCGTGATCTAGGTATAAGCTGATAACCACAAGGAAAGAAGAAAACACGAAGTTCCTGTATAGATATGTAAATACCAAGATATGTGAACACGCCTGACGGCAGGACTCTGTTACCATTCATTGTACCATTTATTCACATGTCTGTATTACTACATATTATTATAGCATGTCTGATATCTATGCTTATGTCTAATGCCTATGTTCACTTATTATGTCCCGATGTACTATGTCTGTACCGCGCTAGTCAAGTAACTAGAAGACCTCATTTATTGTCCTAGTAATGTCTAGCAACTCTCCTTGCCTAGCTAGGTAACTTCCCTCAGATCGGCTTCGGCCTGCCTACGGCACGGAGTCCCTTGTGCTCGCTTCTGTATCGGTCGGCTATCCCGCCAAGTCTTGTACTACTTATTGAATATATCTACTGCTCGTGCCCTGGAGTTTCAAGAACCTTGTCTAGGATATACATCCCACCACATGGCGCAGTGAGTAGCTCCAACACGACAGTTGACAAGTCTCAAGAGCCGGCCTCGTCTGTTTCCCGCCCAGAAGATGTACTCTACAGTGCCCCTGGATTTAAAGTGCTTTGTGACCTTGTGAAGTGCCTTTGATGTCTGTTTTGCTATGTTTCTGGGGCCCTACAGGTAGCAGAAACCCTTTCAGCCCAGTTTCCAAGACAGCACTCCAGGCATACATCCTCCGTCTGCGCCAGCCCGCAAGCCACTGCCACTGTCTGCCCCCCTCGACTGAGTCATCACCGACATCTCGCCCGGGCGCGGAGGAATACAGAGACCAGTATCACCGCCGCCAGCCGCCTCCACCCGACTTCACAAATATTACAGTCAATACTCTTTTACTTGCCCGCCAGTTCCTGCACTTAGGCAAGTACATTGACGAAAACATAGCACTTCACCTTATTCTCCTTGTCTTTCCCATCGCAACCATACCAAACACGAGATGTCCGACTACGACGATTTGCTGGGGAATTCAAATGAGGATTATGAGGAAGACGAAGCCTCACAGACCCTCCCACCCCCCTCACGCCTCACACGCCGGGCGCGCCAAATTCAAAGGATGGGAGCCAGGATATACGTCAGTTAATTCACTTCCTACAAGTTTCCCAAGAGAAGGAAGCCCAAAGACGTCAATTAGAGGAGGAAAAACGACGTCAAGAGGAATTGTCAAGACAGTCAGAGGAATCAGCTTACCGTCTTCAACTTCAACAACAACACCAAGCTGATAACCGCAAATTCCTGGAACTATTGGAATTGCTGGCAACGAGGACGACTTCACCAGCTGCCACAACCAATTCGCCAGCTTCAGCCTCTTCATCTACCCTTCAGACAACGCCTCCTCACACGTCACCTATCCCCCTTGGGTATACCTCAGTGCCTTCTCAACCACCTGCTCCAGTCTCAACTCTCGTCGACCTCTCCGTACCTCCTCCATTACCTGCCGTCTCGAGTACACCCCTGCACAGCAAGTCTTCAGTTCCCAGTCCCCCACCTCTTCAATCTGATGCAACATATCAAGTATACCGTCAATGGCGACGTCGTTTCGAAGACTTTGCTGTTATGTCTGACCTCAACCGAATGCCCCCTCATAAACAACTCATCCAATTAAGATCGTGCATTTCCCTCGATGTTCAACGCCTCCTAGAGCACACGCTAGCCATTCCCCCTGACTCCTCCATGTCAGTGACAGAGGTTTTAAACGCCTTGCAGAGTCATTTCCGAGGCCTCTGCAATGAAGCTTTGCGTCGTAGGGAACTGCTATCCTGCAAACAAGCTTCTGGGGAATCATTCTCAGACTTCTACGCACGACTTAAGGACCTAGCAGCCGAGGTGGACCTATGTACAGGCGATCCTGTAACCTGTGCTGAGATCCAGCTCAAGATGATCTTGCTGATGGGTGTACGTGACGAGGACCTGCTTCAGAAACTCCTCACCCTCGACGCCGCCTCTTCCCTCACCGACTTCGTCACCTGTTGCAGGTCGTATGAGGCCACAAGAGAGGCTGCCTCAGCTATACACTCATCGCTTTCTCAAGTTCACGCCGTCTCCACCTACAAGAGGAATCAACGCCAGATGCAGACGGCGTCCTCTCCACAGCCCCCGTCACAGTCACCAGTTTCTTCTCCCGAATCCTGCAGAAACTGTCAGCGCCAGCACGGTCCAGGAAAGTGCCCTGCGGCTGATAGTAAATGTCGAAACTGCGGGTTTCAAGGCCATTGGCCCCGCACAACTCGATGTCCTGCCAACAAGGTCTCATGCAACGCTTGCAACAAGCAAGGACACTTCGCCAAGTGTTGCAGGTCCACCAAGAAGCCTCCATCTCCAGGTCAAAACGTCTCTTCACAGCCCGACAGAACGTCCACACCACCGTCTCCCAAGAACAACAAAGGATGCCGATGCGTGGATGATGCCTCGAGTGACAGGTCCCCCAAGCCCGTCAATGTTCGTCTGTCCTACGGTACCAACTCTTCCAACCTCCTGATGATACCTGACACGGGCGCGGACATCACGGTGATTGGACCAACACACCTGGACGCCCTCAACATCCCCAGGAGTAGCCTGTCACCCACAGCCATGAACGACGTGCTCACAGCGGACGGGTCCCCGATGTCTCCACCTTTGGGTTGCTTCAAGGCAACACTACAGCTCGGTCCCAAGTCTTGCCTTGCCACAGTCCACGTCCATGAGGGCATCCAAAACCCTCTCTTGTCATGTGGCCATTGTCAGGACTTGGCCATCGTCTCATCCGAGTTCCCAAAGCCCATCCTCGCCGTGACACACCTCAACAGGTGTGCAGAGATACCTGTTTCAGCCATGACCACACCTGCTGCCGCCCGGGAGTTTTTTCTTCGTCAGTTCAGCGACGTCCTTGTCTCCAAGTCCGACCTCCAGAAGACGCCGCTCAAGAAGATGACAGGCCCCCCGATGAGAATCCACCTCAAGCCTGGCGCGACGCCTTTCGCCACCCACACACCCAGACCTATCCCCTTTGCCCTACGGGACAAGGTGAAGGCGGAGCTCGATTCTCTGGTGCAGCAGGGGATCATCAGACACGCCGGTGAGGAGCCCTCCGAGTGGTGCCACCCTATGGTCTTGGCACCCAAGCCTGTAGGTGTTCGCATCACAGTGGACCTCACCCATCTCAACTCGCAGGTCTCCCGTCCTGCCCATCCATCGCCTACGCCCATTCAAGCAGTCCGCAGCGTCACCCCGTCTGCAAAGTTCTTTACCACGGCGGATGCACTACATGGGTACTGGCAAGTCGACCTGGCGGAAGAAGATCGCCACCTCACTACATTCATCACGCCTCACGGCCGCTTCCAACACTGCCGCGGACCCATGGGCTTCGCAGCAACGGGGGATGCGTACTGCCTCCGTGGGGATATGGCTCTGCAGGGTGTCACCAACTGCGTGAAGGTCGTAGATGACATCCTGCTCTTCGACGATGATCTCCCGGCCCACTTGAACCAAGTTCATCTGATGCTCACAAGATGTCGTGCCCATGGTATCACCCTGAACAAAGATAAATTTGTGGTCGCCGCCCCCCAAGTTAACTACTGCGGCTACAACATCTCGCCAGAGGGGATCTCAGCTGATGAGGAGAAGGTCAAGGCCATCAGGGACTTCCCTACTCCAGCGAACCTGACCGACCTTCGCTCGTTTATGGGCCTGGTAAATCAGCTGGCCGACTTCTCCCCTAAAATCGCCACATCAGCCCAACCTCTACGCCCCCTCATGAGCCCCAAGCGCTCTTTCCTCTGGACTCCTGACCACGACCTAGCGTTCAGGAATGTTAAGAAGGCGTTGCTGTCACCACCAGTCTTGGCACCCTTCGACCCGTCCTTATCAGTGGTCCTCCAGACCGACGCCTCCCGTCTATACGGCCTCGGATATGCCCTCCTTCAAGATCACGGCCAGGGTAGACTGCGCTTAGTTCAGTGTGGCTCCAGGTTTTTGACCGACACAGAGACCAGATACGCCACCATCGAACTAGAGATGCTGGCAGTTGCCTGGGCTATGGCCAAGTGCCGCCTTTACCTGTTCGGCCTTGGGCATTTCACCCTCATGACGGACCATCGCCCGCTCATACCCATCCTCAATCACTACACGTTGGACGCCATCGAAAATCCTCGCCTCCAACGTCTCAAAGAGAAGACCGCCCCTTACGTCTTTACAGCTGTGTGGCGCGCCGGGAAGCTTCTGTGCATACCAGACGCCCTCTCCCGAGCCCCTGTTAGTCGCCCCACACCTGAAGATGAAGTCGACTGCACCACGGCCGCGGCTCACGTTCGGTCTTTAGTGACACACACAGCCACTTCTCTTGCTGACAAGACGACGACGACGCCCCCCATCGAAGACGATAGGACTCTCCAGGAGCTTCGCATCGCCGCCGCTCAAGACCCGGCATACGTCCAACTCCTCGACTACGTCTCCGCTGGATTCCCCACCAACCGCTACGACATTCACGCCTCCGCCCTCCCCTTCTGGAAGCTAAGGGATAGCCTCTATGCGGACGGAGAGCTGGTGTTGTATGGCCCCAGGATCGTCGTTCCCGCTGCCCTCCGCCGGCGCACCTTATCCCGCCTCCATGACAGCCACCGCGGCGTTGAAGCCACCAGGCGCAGAGCCCGTCAGACCGTCTTCTGGCCTGGTATTGACGCCGATATTAAGAGCACGGTGGAGGCCTGTGAACCTTGCCAGCAACTCCATCCCAGCCAGCAACAAGAGCGGTACCTGTGCAATGACCTCCCGAAGCGGCCCTTTGAGTCCGTGTCCGCCGACTTCTTTCATGTGGCCGGAAAGTCTTTCCTGGTGGTCGCCGACAGGCTCTCTGGATGGCCCGTGGTGGTTCCCTGTGATCGGGACACCACCTCTTTCAGGGTCATCCGGATGTTCTGTTGCTTCTTCCGGGAAGTCGGAGTGTCTCTCCGCCTCCGAACCGACGGTGGGCCCCCGTTCAATAGCCACGAGTTCAAGAGCTTCGCCGAACGCTGGGGCGTCCACCACATCGTCACCTCACCTCATTACCCTCAGGCGAATGGCCACGCCGAGGCAGCGGTAAAGTCCGCAAAATACCGCATCCTCAAGACAGCACCCTTCAAGGTACCCAAATCAATTACAGCCCATCTCTTCTTTGAGCTCTGAGTTTTATTTTTCTCTTTACAGTTGGTGGTCTTACAGGAGTAGTTCTTGCTAACTCATCTATTGATATTATTCTTCACGATACATATTATGTTGTTGCTCACTTTCATTGTGTCCTGTCTATAGGCGCAGTTTTTGGCATCTTTGCAGGAATCGCCCACTGATTTCCCCTATTTACCGGGCTATCTATAAATCCTAAATGATTAAAAATTCACTTTTTAACTATATTTACAGGAGTAAATATCACTTTCTTCCCACAACATTTCTTAGGATTAAATGGAATACTACGACGATATTCTGACTATCCTGATGCATTCACCGCATGAAATGTTCTATCTTCTATTGGATCAATAATTTCTCTTGTAGCCGTTCTTAGATTCATTATTATATTTTCTTTATTTTTACCTACTTCAATTGAATGACAGCATGCTTATCCCCCAGCTGACCACAGTTATATAGAAATCCCTATAATCACTAACTACTAAAATGACAGATAGATGTGCAGGATTTAAGCTCCTGTTAGGGAAAATTATTTCCTTTTAGTAATGGCAACATGAGGTCACCTAGGATTCCAAGACACCGCGTCACCCCTTATAGAGCAACTTATTTTCTTTCATGACCATACTATGGTTGTACTAATTTTAATTACTACTTTTGTTGGTTATATGATAGCCGCTATATTCCCCAACGCTTTTGTTAATCGTTTCCTCCTTGAAAACCAAACAATTGAAGTAATTTGAACAATCCTTCCTGCTATCATTCTTATTTTTATTGCTGTTCCTTCACTTCGGTTACTTTATCCACCACATCGTCACCTCACCTCATTACCCGCAGGCGAATGGCCACGCCAAGGCAGCGGTAAAGTCCGCAAAATACCTCATCCTCAAGACAGCACCGACGGGGAACCTGGACTGCGAGGAGTTCGACAGGGGCCTACTGGAACTCCGTAACACCCCTACCCCTGCCGGACGCTCTCCTGCCCAGGTGTTGTATGGCCGCCCCCTTCGTACTTCTGTGCCTGCCCACCCCCAGTCCTTCTTAGATGAATGGCAGATCAAGGCGGACGAGTGCGACCGCCGTGAGGCTGCCCGGATGGCCCAAGTGACAAGCCACTATGACGCCCACGCCCGCCCCCTTCCCAGGTTGACTGTCGGCCAGCAAGTACGAATCCAGGACCCGACGTCACACCGCTGGGACAAGGTCGGGGTCGTCATGGGCCGTGGCGAGTCCCGTTCGTACCAAGTCCGCCTCCCCAATGGTCGTGTGTGGTGGCGAAACAGACGCCATCTCCGCCCAGTGCCATCCTCTAGTGACGAACCTTCCTCCCCGTCCCCTGTGCCCCCTTGCCCAGACCAGGAACGAAGGTCGTCAGTTGATCCTCCCATTGTCCCTCGCCGCTCCCCCCGACTCATGGAAAAAGAGTCCGTAGCCGCTCGACATTGCACTACGAGCGTAAAGGGGGAGGGAGGTGTATAGATATGTACATACCAAGATATGTGAACACGCCTGACACCAGGACTCTTGTTACCATTCATTGTACCATTTATTCACATGTCTTTATTACTACATAATATTATAGCATGTCTGATGTCCATGCTTATGTCTAATGCCTATGTTCATTTACTATGTCCCGATGTACTATGTCTGTACCGCGCTAGTCGAGTAATTAGAAGACCTCATTTATTGTCCTAGGAATGTCTAGCAACTCCCCTTGCCTGGCTAGCTAATTTCCCTCAGATCGGCCTCAGCCTACCTACGGTCCGGGGTCCCTAGTAATCGCTCCTGTATCGGTTGGCTATCACGCCCAGTCTTGTACACTTATTGAATATATCTACTGCTCGTGCCCTGGAGTTTCAAGAACCTTGTCTAGGATTACATCCACCACACCACACCTCACAGTACACCCTTACACCTGCTGGTGAACTGACAAACACCTTCATTATAACTACACAACTCTTGTACCTCACAGTACACCCTCACACCTGGTGGTCAACTGACAAACACCTTCATTATAACTACACAACTCTTGTACCTCACAGTACACCCTCACACCTGCTGGTGAACTGACAAACACCTTCATTATAACTACACAACTCTTGTACCTCACAGTACACCCTCACACCTGGTGGTGAACTGACAAACACCTTCATTATAACTACACAACTATTGTACCTCACAGTACACCCTCACACCTGTTGGTGGTCAACTGACAAACACCCTCATTATAACTACACAACTCTTGTATCTCACAGTACACCCTCACACCTGGTGGTGGTCAACTGACAAACACCTTCCTTATAACTACACAACTCTTGTACCTCACAGTACACCCTCACACCTGGTGGTGGTCAACTGACAAACACCTTCATTATAACTACACAACTATTGTACCTCACAGTACACCCTCACACCTGTTGGTGGTCAACTGACAAACACCCTCATTATAACTACACAACTCTTGTATCTCACCGTACACCCTCACACCTGGTGGTGGTCAACTGACAAACACCTTCATTATAACTACACAACTCTTGTACCTCACAGTACACCCTCACACCTGGTGGTGGTCAACTGACAAACACCTTCATTATAACTACACAACTCTTGTACCTCACAGTACACCCTCACACCTGCTCGTGGTCAACTGACAAACACCTTCATTATAACTACACAACTCTTGTACCTCACAGTACACCCTCACACCTGCTGCTGGTCAACTGACAAACACCTTCATTATAACTACACAACTCTTGTACCTCACAGTACACCCTCACACCTGGTGGTCAACTGACAAACACCTTCATTATAACTACACAACTCTTGTACCTCACAGTACACCCTCACACCTGGTGGTCAACTGACAAACACCTTCATTATAACTACACAACTCTTGTACCTCACAGTAAACCCTCACACCTGGTGGTGAACTGACAAACACCTTCATTATAACTACACAACTCTTGTACCTCACAGTACACCCTCACACCTGGTGGGCTGACAAACACCTTCGTGCTCTTCTACAACTCTTGTGCCTCACAGTACACCCTCACACCTGCTGGTGGACTGACAAACACCCTCATTATAACTACACAACTCTTGTGTACCTCACAGTACCCTCACACCTGGTGAGGTGGATCAGCCTGACAAACTTACCTTCATTATAACTTCACAACTCTTGTGCCTCTGGTACACCCTCACACCTGCTGGTGAACTGACAAAACACCTTCATTATAACTACACAACTCTTGGCCCTTTATCACAGTACACCCACACCTGGTGGTGGTCAACTGACCAACTACCTTCGTATAACTACACAACTCTTGTACCTCTGAGTACACCCTCACACCTGCTCAAGTGGTCAACTGACAAACACCTTCATTATAACTACACAACTCTTGGCCTCACAGTACACCCTCACACCTGCTGGTGAACTGACAAACACCTTCATTATAACTACACAGCTCTTGTACCTCACAGTCCACCCTCACACCTGCTGCTGGTGAACTGACAAACACCTTCATTATAACTACACAACTCTTGTACCTCACAGTACACCCTCATACCTGCTGGTGAACTGACAAACACCTTCATTATAACTACACAACTCTTGGCCTCTGGTACGCCCTCACACCTGGTGGTGAACTGGTAAACACCCAACTTCATTATAACTACACAACTCTTTGGCCACCTCACAGGTACACCCTCACACACCTGCTGGTGAACTGACAAACACCTTCATTATAACTACACAACTCTTGGCCTCACAGTACCTCACACCTGGTGGTGTGGTCAGCCCCGACAAACACACCTTCATTATAACTACACAACTCCCAGCACCTCCTGTTACACCCTCACACCTGGTGGTGGTCAACTGACAACACCTTCATTATAACTACACAGCTCTTGCTTTTCCACAGTACCACCCACCTGCTCGTGATTACTCATGACACCTTCATTATAACTTCCCCAACTCTTGTACCTCACAGTACACCCTCACCTGCTGGTGAACTGACAAACACCTTCATTATAACTCCACAACTCTTGTACCTCACAGTACACCCTCACACCTGCTGGTGAACTGACAAACACCTTTATTATAACTACACAACTCTTGTACCTCACAGTACACCCTCACACCTGGTGGTGGTCAACTGACAAACACCTTCATTATAACTACACAACTCTTGTACCTCACAGTACACCCTCACACCTGCTGGTGAACTGACAAACACCTTCATTATAACTACACAACTCTTGTGCCTCACAGTACACCCTCACACCTGCTGCTGGTCAACTGACAAACACCTTCATTATAACTACACAACTCTTGTACCTCACAGTACACCCTCACACCTGCTGGTCAACTACTGACTGTCACCCGTCTGGTCCCCGAGATGAGCTCGGGATTGTCAGTTGAGTGAAAATGTCCAAAGGAGGGCCACCAGACTGGTGCCTGCACTACGGCACCTCAGTTATCCAGAGAGATTAGAACGTCTCCAACTGCCTAGCTTATACTATAAACGGACACCTCAGAGGACATTACTCAGTCATATGTTTACACCAGCAGCTGGCAGATGCCCGTCCCACTAGGGGTCACAGCTTAAGGTTGAAGCCGCAGAATCCAGAAAACCGTAAGGGTAAACTTTTGTAAAGTGAGAATCGTGAACTGTTGGAACAACCTGCCAGAGAGTGTTGTGTGAACTGTTGGAACAACCTGCCAGAGAGTGTTGTGTGAACTGTTGGAACAACCTGCCAGAGAGTGTTGTGTGAACTGTTGGAACAACCTGCCAGAGAGTGTTGTGTGAACTGTTGGAACAACCTGCCAGAGAGTGTTGTGTGAACTGTTGGAACAACCTGCCAGAGAGTGTTGTGTGAACTGTTGGAACAACCTGCCAGAGAGTGTTGTGTGAACTGTTGGAACAACCTGCCAGAGAGTGTTGTGTGAACTGTTGGAACAACCTGCCAGTGAGTGTTGTGTGAACTGTTGGAACAACCTGCCAGAGAGTGTTGTGTGAACTGTTGGAACAACCTGCCAGAGAGTGTTGTGTGAACTGTTGGAACAACCTGCCAGAGAGTGTTATTGGGGTGAACTGTTGGAACAACCTGCCAGAGAGTGTTGTGTGAACTGTTGGAACAACCTGCCAGAGAGTGTTGTGTGAACTGTTGGAAACAACTCCAGAGAGTGTTGTGTGAACTGTTGAACAACCTGCCAGAGAGTGTTGTGTGAACTGTTGGAACAACTCGCCAGAGAGTGTCAGTGAACTGTTGAACAACCTGCCAGAGAGTGTTGTGTGAACTGTTGGAACAACCTGCCAGAGAGTGTTGTGTGAACTGCTGGAACAACCTGCCAGAGTGTTGTGTGAACTGTTGGAACAACCTGCCAGAGAGTGTTGTGTGAACTGTTGGAACAACCTGGCCAGAGAGTGTTGTGTGAACTGTTGGAACAACTCCACAGAGAGTGTTGTGTGAACTGTTGGAACAAATCTGCCAGAGAGTGTTGTGTGAACTGTTGAAACAACCTGCCAGAGAGTTGTGTGAACTGTTGGAACAACCTGCCAGAGTGTTGTGTGAACTGTTGGAACAACCTGCCAGAGAGTGTTGTGTGAACTGCTGGAACAACCTGCCAGAGAGTAAGCTGTGTGAACTGCTGGAACAACCCGCCAGAGAGTGTTGTGTGAACTGTTGAACAACCTGCCAGAGTGTTGTGTGAACTGTTGGAACAACCTGCCAGAGAGTGTTGTGTGAACTGTTAACAACCTGCCAGAGAGTGTTGTGTGAACTGTTGGAACAACCTCGGCCAGAGAGTGTTGTGTGAACTGTTGGAACAACCTGCCAGAGAGAGTGTTGTGTGAACTGTTGGAACAACCTGCCAGAGAGTGTTGTGTGAACTGTTGGAACAATTCCTGCCAGAGAGTGTTGTGTGAACTGTTGGAACAACCTGCCAGAGAGTGTTGTGTGAACTGTTGGAACAACCTGCCAGAGAGTGTTGTGTGAACTGTTGGAACAACCTGCCAGAGAGTGTTGTGTGAACTGTTGGAACAACCTGCCAGTGAGTGTTGTGTGAACTGTTGGAACAACCTGCCAGAGAGTGTTGTGTGAACTGTTGGAACAACCTGCCAGAGAGTGTTGTGTGAACTGTTGGAACAACCTGCCAGAGAGTGTTGTGTGAAATCTTTCAAGACCAGACTTGACCAACACTAGGGCAGGTACAGATACATTTTGTGCCCAGTATTTGCCAACAGTGTGTAACAGAGAGCCAGTACTTGCCAACAGTGTATAACAGACAGTCAGAACTTGCCAACAGCGACGTGACCGACTGCCCAAGCGGCTAACAGGCCGATAAAACAATATTGTTAAAGTAACATTTGTATTGTTGATTCAAGTAAGGAAGAAACTGGAGTTGTGTGGAATATAATCAGAATATAAACTTTGACTTGGTAAGTAAGTTGTCTTTCTGATGAACAGAATAGTTAAGTCACTCACTACCACCAGGTGTTAGGGATCACTGCTTATTTTACCAAGAGTAACATGAAAACTTAATTATGAGGCCAAGTTCACTAACTCTACCTCTAACACAACAAGGCTACCACAACTACCAACACAACAAGGCTACCACAACTACTAACACAACAAGGCTACCACAACTACCAACACAACAAGGCTACCACAACTACTAACACAACAAGGCTACCACAACTCCTAACACAACAAGGCTACCACAACTCCTAACACAACAAGGCTACCACAACTACTAACACAACAAGGCTACCACAACTACTAACACAACAAGGCTACCACAACTACTAACACAACAAGGCTACCACATCTACTAACACAACAAGGCTACCACAACTACTAATACAACAAGGCTACCACAACTACTAACACAACAAGGCTACCACAACTACTAACACAACAAGGCTACTACAACTACTAACACAACAAGGCTACCACAACTACTAACATAACAAGGCTACCACAACTACTAACACAACAAGGCTACCACAACTACCAACACAAGGTATTTAACACTACCACACATACTAACACAAGGTAATGTAACAAGTAACACTACCACAACTACTAACACAAGGTAATGTAACAAGTAACACTACCACACCTACTAACACAAGGTAATGTAACAAGTAACACTACCACACCTACTAACACAA
>NW_024721715.1:0-14631 GCF_018991925.1 Homarus americanus | reverse complement strand
GTTTATTATTACTGTAACATGAAACAAATCACTATAGCTGTACTTATCAATCAGTATTAAATCTGTATTATCTTTGACCATCGCTCATTGGCCAGCTTATCTCTGCACTGTTCTCTGATATAATAAAGTATTGGTGAATGGGAATATTAATCATTTGTGAGTCACTTACTATAAAGGAAACTGTAACGGATTCTATGGACAGTTGGGAATATTTTCACGGAATAAGTCGGAGTAACTCCCCTCTTGCCCAAAAGCGATCCAAGGAGTTAATTCACAGAGCGAAAATCTAGACGAGTCTTCCTTGTTTGTTTTAGGTCATAACAACGAAAAGTTTAATAATGTTTATTACAATGATTCAGGTTTTACTGTAATTCTTCTTTTTTATATTTTTAGTATTTTGTAGATTTTTTTCACCCAGTTCATTTCTTGTTTAGATTCATTATTGCAATTATTTTTATTACAGAGTTGAATTAAAAGTTTATATCTAAGTATTTTACAGCTTCACAAATACTTTTATAAAATGTTGATACACACAGTGGACAGTTTTTAGTTCTTTCTTGTAATACCTCAGTATTACTCTGTTAAATTCTTACCATTTACACCTGACCATTTATTTATTTATTTTACAAATTGTTTAAAGAGAGAACATCACCAGCAGGATACAGATGATGAAGTAAATAGAAGTTTGTAACCTAACCCTACCCCCCACTGCTACCCCTCCCTCTTGTCCCACATTCTTACTCGTCACTCCTACCCCTTACTCCTACCCCTTACTCCCACCCCTTAATCCCACCCCTTATTCCCACCCCTTATTCCCACCCCTTGCTCCCACCCCTTCCTTCTACCCCTTACTTCTACCCCTTACTCCTACCCCTTACTTCTACCCCTTACTTCTACCCCTTACTCCTACCACTTACTCCTACCACTTACTCATACCCCTTACTCCCACCCCTTGCTTCCACCCCTTGCTTCCACCCTCTTACTCGTACCCCTTGCTCCCAACCCTTACTCCTACCCCTTACTGCCACCCCTTACTGCCACCCCTTACTCCCACCCCTTACTCCTACCCCTTACTCCGACCCCTTAATCCCACCCCTTAATCCCACCCTTACTTCCACGCCTTACTCCCACCCCTTACTCCCACCCCTTACTCCTACCCCTTACTCGCACCCCTTACTCCCACCCCTTACTCCCACACTTACTCCCACGCCTTACTCCCACTCCTTACTCCCACCCCTTACTCCCAACCCTTACTCCCACCCCTTACTCCTACCCCTTACTCCCACCCCTTACTCACACCCCTAACTCCCACCCTTACTCCCACGCCTTACTCCCATACTTCTCCCCTTCCTCCCCACTCTCCCACCCCCTTACTCCCACCCCTTACTCCTACCCCTTACTACCCCTTACTCCCACCCTTACTCCCACCCTTACTCCCACCCCTTACTCCCACCCCTTACTCCCACCCTTACTCCCACCCTTACTCCCGCCCTATCCCCGCCCTCCCACGCCTTACTCCCACCCCACCCCCTCCCGCCCCTACTCCCTCCTACCCCTTACTCCCACCCCTTACTCCCACCCTTACTCCCACGCCTTACTCCCTTACTCCCACCTCTTACTCCCACCCCTTACTCCCACCCCTTACTCCCACGCCTTACTCCCACCCTTCACTCCTACCCTTCGCTTCTACCCCCACTGTTACCCAACACTACGCTGGTAATTGAAGACATCATACATTTGTTCACTTAGACACCACTTATTATTCAGGACCTAATGGCTATAATATCAGAGTCATTATTCTTAACTCAACTTTATATATATATCAATTGTCAAAAACCTTCACCACAAGAAAGAAAAGAACAGTCGGGTATGGCAGAAAATGTAATAAACGAACATGGAGTAAGACATCAAGCTCCATATTGTAAACAAGATCATCGTCATTGTTTATTTATTGCGAGGAAAAATATTGTTCGCAATATAATTATAAAAACCTTCTGTAATTCATTCTCTTCATTACACTAAAAGGTAATGAAGTATATAAAGAAAATAGTTTATAAATTACTAAAATAAAAATACGTATAAAAAAGTAAAATAACATCTATTGATGGAATAGAAAAGAATTATATCGTAAGTGGGTAAAAGATTTCTTGGGTAGGTTTTAGAATACAATAACTGTTTTCTGCATTACACCGATGGTTCCAAGTCAGAAATTATCCTTAAGTTTTGTGAATCAGTATTTACAGTTTTTCTTAAAGGGTGACTTAAGTTACGGTCACACGATCCCTTTGATGAGCAATTAATTTGGAGCAAGAAATTACGAGTAATTTCTTCCAAATGTGGTCACACGAGTGGCTCTTGGTTCAGTTACTACAGCAAGAAAAAAAGTTAACGCCGCTGTGCGAGTAGAAGGGAGACGGAACATCACAACAACAATGCAGACGACGCAGCAGCTATCCTTGGTATTATTGTTATTATTAAAAGAAATGAGAGAAAGCGAAGAAAAACTATTGGGGACTCGTAAGTGGCTGGCGAGGAGGAGGAACGAGTGTTTAATATAGACTGGTTCAACTATCGTAGTTACAGTAGGGAGGGTTGTTAGTGTGTGGAGAATGACCGGCTGTATGGGCTTGTGTTTTGTAAACAAACACGCCAAAACACCACCCAAATAATAAACTCAGTGTGTCGTAAAAAACTGTTTGTGCATTTTATACATAATGTTATTGATCTATGTTATATATAGCCAAGGTAAATACTCGATAAATAAGCTTCGTGTCATTAAATATGGTATTAACCGGGTTTTGAACCGATAATCTTGCTCGAAATAGTCAAGAAATTGACTATCACGATTATCAATAAAAATGCTTCAAAAACTTGCTCGAATTTCTCGAAAATTGCTCGAAATAACTTTCCGGCAAGAAATTGCTAAAAAAAAATGCGCCCATGTGACCAGTGCTTTAAGAATTGTATGATATCCTCATGGCAATGGAAACACACACACACACACACACTCACCCCATACACAGTCACACACTCACCATGCACAATCACACACACCCATACACACACCGTACATGCACAAACCATACACACACATACACACACACACACACACACACACACACCATACATACACACACCATACACATACACACACCATACACACATACACACACACACACACACACACCATGCACACACCATACAAACAAACAAACACACACCATATACACACACACACACACACACACAATGCACACACACACACCATGCACACTCACACACACACACACCATGCACACTCACACCATGCACACACACACACTAATTGTTTTAATTTAGTTCTTGGAACTCTTAAGTGGCAGCGCTTGATGTAAACACTTCTTGGCATTTTCTGTTTATCTAGTAGCAGGTATACACACAGATGTAATATGAGAAAATAAATTATGAATTCTGTCCAGGGAAGTGTTGTGAATATGACCTTGAGATAACACTTGTGTTAAGTGTGAATTTCCCTGTCTAGTGATATGTCCAACTACTACTCTGGGCCGCGAGACAGTGGTAGTGATTACAGATTGCCCACGAGGGGGCTAGTTTATTGGGCACCCCCTTACATCCTGTGCAAGGTGAAGCGCAGAAGCGTTTACAGTGCCCAACTGGGAAGCATGCGGAGTTCATGCTTGCCTTTATGACTCATGCATTAAGGGCGTAAAAGGCCTGAAGGGTCATGGGTTTTGTCAGCAAGTTACATAAAGTGACAATGATGAGTGTGTGGGGGGAAAATTCCCGGTACAATTTATCTGTTTATGGCAAAGTGTGGCAGGTCCCTATTAATGTGAGCGGTGTTTACTGAATCAGCTGACCCTGGCTCGACCTTTTGAGAGACGCAAGCCAAGTGATCTAAGAGTCGTGAATAACATGGTGAATTACTTGGTGTTATTCATTTGGGTGAATATTTGTATAAATCAAAGGTGCTGTCACACACACACACACACACACACACACCACACGTGGCACACCACCAACACACAGTTTCTGAGAAGGAGTTTGAGATTGTATTTAACGAAGTCTTAACTGGGAAAATGTTGTATGGCTTTTGTTATGGGGTAAGTTCTGGCGTGAACATTAAGACTATTTTCATAATTTTTTGTAACTAATATTTTTATCTGCCTGGTACAATTATTTATTAATTTGTATTGTAAGTTATGTCTTGATAGTCGATGTAATGTAACAATTTATTTTTTGTGTTAATGTTCATATAGATTGGTTCAGTGTTGCGGCTCTGACTCGTCAACGATGTTAATAAGCTCTTGAGTACATACTGCTGGTGAAACTATGTTATATTAACAACACGACAGACAAGTACTATAATACCTTAACATTTAACAATAATTCAGCCTTAATTTAATTTTTTCACCAACTTAAGACACATAACCCAGAAGGAAGTAAGACGGGCAACATAACGCGGGATATCGTGGCTTCACTAAGTGCAAATTATGGAACTTGAGGTAACACATTATGGGAAAATGCGAGCCCTGCTAAGTGGTTCTCCTCAACATGGACGCAAACATCAGATGGACAAAGAAACAGAAGAACCCCGGATATACATTCATTTATTCTACAAAAAAGTTACGTAAACGAGCGTTAAATACGTTTAAGTAATCACAGTTTACGAAGCTGAAGTCGAGATATTAGAAGATGAAGAAGACTTTAGCATATCAGTATACCCCACGACCGGCGCCAGGATGTTAAGTGTGCCATCAGGGTATATTAGCGCTGAGAGACGGGTGCTATCGTGGTATATTAGCATACCTTCACCCTGAATGGTATATCAAAAAGTACAGGATTTACTTCACAGATATTTAGTTATATCTATCGGTATATTATATAAATTATATCAATATATCTGTGTATACCAAATATGGCATCAGAGTATATCACCGTTTGCCATCATATTCTCTAAATAACCTCAAAGTATACCCCCGAATGTTTAATATCATACACTATAAATGACACTGTAGTATGTTAGTATATAATCAGGGTATAACATAAATAATATCAGCATTGTTTAGAATATCATATATATTAAGCGTGAGGAATGGATGTATATGATTCAATATATCACAGTTACATAAAGCGGTATGTCAGCTCATCAGCATGTCAGGTATCTAAGTATATCAAGGTAATCACTGAGAAGTGTCAGAACATATCAGCATATTCCTTGACTGGTAACAAAGCATATCAACATACTCAAAGTATAATCAATGTCTCCGGAATAAACAAGCCAGTGACAGCAGCATATATTTCTGAAAATCAGCTGTGAAATATGTTCAGAACAGCCCAAAGTATACTATAATACTAAGCAACATTTGAAATATACCAGTATACTTCTTAACAGTCAGGGAAAAAATCATTATACAGATTAGTGTCCTCGAAGCAGATCAACTTGTCTCCTGCTTTCTGGGGACCCATTAGTGGCATATCAGTATATCCAAAGAGACACATCGGAGTATATTACCATATATCCCAAGTGCCATGAAGGGATATCAACATACCTGAGTATATTAACTAGCTCTCATAGTCTTCCACTCTCTCTTAGATCCATCAGAATATGTCAGCATATCACCCTATCTTCTGAAGGTCCAGTTTACCTTGTTCCGAAAGTATGTCGAAGCATACTAACAGATCCCCTGAATGCCTTGAGAACATATCAGTATACTTCTAGGTTAATTCATATCATATCAGTATATCCCCTGAATCTAAGGTATAGCTAACCTCATTTCAAATTATTATTAGAGTATGTTAACATATTCCCTTAGAAGCATACCAGCATATCTCTTATGTCATTACAGTCAACCAGTATACGCTCAGAGATAGATGCAAGCATATCAGGGTATATTAGCATACCCTGTAAGAGAGATATGAGCCTAGCTACATAACCAAGTATATCAGCATACCCCATATGCTCTTATAGTACATCAGCACACCCTCTGAGAGACAGAACCATACCAACATATCAGAACATATTAGTATATCCTTTAGAGTGATATGAACATAATGGCATATCAGATGACAAGAGTATATCAGCATAGTCTTTGAGGAGCATATCAGACCAACCTAGCATAAGCTCTTTAAGATAGATGGGAGCATATCTTAAATAGACTGGAACATACCCAGAGCATATTAGCATATTAGCATATTAGCAAGGTGAGGAGGAGGAGGAGGAGGCAGGTGTCCACCGACCAGGTATGCCGATAGTCTGGTGATAATGTGGGTAAAACTGTGTGTGTGTGTGTGTGTGTGTGTGTGTGTGTGTGTTCGTTCTCATGTTTATTTCTTGTAAGGTATGTGTCACCTAGCCGGCCATTTTGTTTACATTTTTCGGTCGCTCTAAAATACCATTAAAACAATATTGAGTATAAACGTTTGGCTCAACTGATGATCTCAAACATGTCCCAACTTTTTTTTGCCTCAACTCCACATTCTGTAACTCATTTAGGTAGATGTCCCTCACTACACATACACTGGACTATGTGTAATGTTGCAGCTAATGTGTTATCAAGATATTGCACATTATAAGTTCATGTGTGGTCATTATTATATCAAACGGAGGAATTTTAAAGAGCTATTACACCACCTGTATCATTAGTTGTCGCCAGGTGAAGGAATGTTTAGGTAGATTATATTTTATTTACTGTAATTAAAGTTTCAATACCTAAGACGTTCCACTATAAGAGTCTTTCAACCTCAGGTAAGGTCTAAAGACTTTCTACTCTAGGTCTTACACCCTGGAGTAGCTGTATCGTCCACATAGGTAATTACTCCACAAGGAACTACAAGTTACACCTTGATGTAATACTTCATTTATTGCCAAACTTTATAGGGAAATATTTTTTCACAAAGAATTTCAAGTTACAATTTCACATAACAAGTCACATTACAAACGTTCCTTCGGCTTACAGTTAAACTTTGCAATGTCAAGATATTTTTTTCACTGCAGAGGAAAGTATGCGTCATCATCACCACACACACACACACAAAGACAAAACTCCTGTATCCAGATTCTCAAAAGTTTATAAATTAAATTCTTCCCTAAAATTAAACAGACAATACATCTATTTATCATAGAGTATGTGAACAATATCGACGCCATATTGGTTACCATCTTTGAGTTATATAATTAGTTAGCTTCATAGTGTTAATTATTTAGTTAAAAAGGAAAAATAATCTACTAGTGTGTGTTGTGACCAAAATATATCAACATTGTATTTACTTTCTCCTCCAGGGGGCACTAAGTCTAGAAAAATGACACAATTGACATCTACATAAAGTGACTGATCAAGGGTAGATATTGGCTACCTTTTGTGTTACTTTGAGGTCGTAAGAACACACAGAGCTGCTCTTAAGGATGTTTACCACAATACACCTCAACCAGTTTCTCATTCACTAAGGTCAAACAATAAATCTGGTTCACAAGATACACCGTAAATTTTATTAGAATACAATAATCAATTACTGTATTATTGTATTGAGGCGAATAGTCTTATGGTGTTAAGATGTGTTCTTAAGCCACGAAGGTAAACAAAAGGTATTCAATATCTGCCTTGGTTGACGATGATCTGTAGACGTTAGCAAGTCCTCCTCCTCCTGCTCTCGAGTAAGGTAAGGAAGGCCTCACCTGACCAAAATTGTTAATTAAGATAGATTACCTGAAGATTAACCCTCCCAGCTTATTTCAACTAATGATTAACCTAACGCTACTTGGGAAGTTAAGTTAGGTTAGGTTAGGTTAGGGTAGGGTAGGGTAGGGTAGGGTAGGGTAGGGTAGGGTAGGTCAGGTCAGGTCAGGTCAGGCAGTGCCAGTGTAGTTAATCTTGAGGTTAAATAAACTAGAGGCTAATCTTCACATGAGCCAGTAAGACACTTTGACGGAGGCGGTTACGTACAACAGGAAAGCTCTGATAACATATAATGTACAGTATATACCGTTTAAGTTGCGTCAGCAGCTCTATACACCACTTATTGACTTACTCATTCACTGCCGTAGAAATATTTACTTCTCTAACAGTTTTCTATATGGTTCCCAGTCATTATAATACGACCTTGTAAAATCAAATGATCTAAATTAAACTAAACTTATCCAAATTAAACTTATTAGCTAACAAATCCTTCTAAAACACGATATATGCAAATCAAAAGTTCTAAATTCAACTTAACTTATCGTAATATAACTATTATAACTAAACCATTTTAATTAAACCTAACCTAAACACCTCAAGTGCCACAAACAGAAGGAAAAAACACCTTTAATATTATCGTGTAGGAGGCCCCTGTAACCCACTAACTCCAGGTAATGCATCTATATCAATCTACCTGCGTTAGAAGCTCTATACGTGGCTATGATCGTTACCCACTGCTGGAGAACATTTGTACTTCTATAATTACCCCTGGAGAAACAATGCACCAATTTACGATTTATTTATTTTATTTTTCATTTATTTTTTATTCTTGGTCCATACTGTAAACATCGCCCGCTTGTGAGTCCCGTCAGCCATTTTGTTCTAACTTTCGGGGATTCTAAAATAAGCTATAAATAAATAAATAAATAAATAAATAAAACAAGCATCTTTTGTTTTTCTAACCCATGAGCTGTGAGTCTTCATTATATACTTCAACATTACTGTAAACTAAGGCTAGAGAGGGTGTGTACAGTACTAGTGGAGTCAAGACGAGAAGGTATTTCAAATCCATAAAGGGTTTTACAAGTGGAGAGTCTTACAAGTGGAGGGTCTTACAGGTGGAGAGTCTTACAAGTGGAGGGTCTTACAGGTGGAGGATTTTAATAAGGATAAATACAGCAAGTCTTACAGTTGAATCAGCCAAGTCGAGGAAAACTCTTAAGAGTCACGTAACTTCTACCTGGTGTTACCTGTAATCAAGCTAAGGTATATGTAAGAAGAATATTATCTCGTTACTATCCATTCCTCTTCCACTATCCTGCGAGGTGGTGTATTAATAGGCACAGATACTCATGATAAAGAAGGAATAAAGAGAAAGACGCAAGATACCTATAAAATGCGACAGAATATACCCACACATGCGTAATCCTAACCCATCCCAACCCAACCCAACCCTATCCTACCCCCAGCTTCACCACAGTACACAAAGTCATTCTTGGTATCAGAATGACGCCTAAACACCCTGTATCGCCTAAGACACATTTGAATCGGATGGTTCGTTGACGGTTTTATTTCTTCGGTATAAACCAGAGAAGCAATTAGTTCGTGGGAACAGTGAGTCAAAATACTTCACATCAGCTTCGTTTACGACCTCCAGCTGATATTTACTTCTGTTGTCTATATCAATCACATTTTATAATGAAAACAAAAATATGGTTAGTTACTTAAAAATGAAAAAAACATCATACTTAGATACTTAAGAGTGAGGAAAAAAGATACTTAAGATACTTAAAAATAAAAACACTCTTTGATACTTAAATTAGGACAAAATAAACGGACATAAAGATTTAACTATGAGCGGTGGATATTACGACATGTACCGGCTATCAATACAGAGGCGCTATTTAGCCGTGAAGTTCTCTCAGAAACTCAACAAGACAATATGTGGTCACGTAAAAATTTCAGGTTAATTTTTAACACCATCCGTCATTTTAAACCTTGGCACCTGTAGATTAAGAAAATATATGGTGATATTTTTTTCTGATGGGATAAAGGTCGTATTTGTCCAGAGAAGTAAGAGAGGAAAAAAATCACTTGAGAGGCATGACGCACAGAGTGTCTAAGGTGATAAAAGATCATATACTACCATTTGGGTTTTCAAATTAAGTTCATTACATAAAATATCAAACTCATAAAGATTACAAAAGAACAGAACATCATGAGCTCTCTACAGCTATTGTCAGCCGTCAATATGCTGATGTACAGAAGCTACACAATGTTATTGGTGACTGTAATCCCAGGAAAATGATGCTCTTTTAAACTTGGTAACTGGAGCTGTAATGCCAGAAAATGCCAAATATGACAATCTATGTGCATATGAAGTTGGAAGACAAAATTATGAAAATTTTGTCAAGAAACGTATTGTTGGTCCATTGAGCATCTGGGAAAAGATGTCCAAGGTTAATCTTCTGTCGTGGAAAGCAGCAAATAAGACTTCAACCATCAAATTGCTATCACAAGTTATAGAACTTAAGCAGGACATACAGTATATGCATCACAGAAGGGCAGCACTGTACATATCAAGTCACCAGACACTGATGTGTTTGGCATATTAAAGCAGCCTCAACTTGGAGAAAATACAAGTATGAAAACAGGAACTGGTGAGCGACGACACATTGGGCAGAGAGCCTTACAGGTTTCCATGCCTTCACAGGATCTGACTGCATTGGAAAATTTGTTGGCAAAGGAAAGAAAGCATGTTGGAGCACTTTGATGAAATCTAACACAAAAGTCCTAGATGCATTCAAGATGCTGAGTAGACCAAATGCCCTCCAGCAGACATGTTTATTGGTCTAAAGGAATTTGTATTTAAGCTCTACTGTCCACGAATGACTTTCACTAAACTGTCATAACTTAGATGGCATCTCTTCAAGAAAACGCAGGCAGAAGCTGGAGAACTACCAGCGACTGCAGCAACTCTAAAGTATCATATATTGAGAGGAAGGTATCAAGCTCTTCTGTGGTCTTGTGATGCAGACAGTGAAATGCTTTCACAATTAGAGCATGGCTGGAAGATTGACAATGACTGTTTCATACTAGTAATATCAGACCAACCACCAGCTCCAGAAGCAATCACAGAACTTGTTAAATGTGGATGTGGCGTCAGGAAATGTGGATCATTGTCATGTTCATACAGAAAGAATCAGAAAGAATAGCATGACATGCACCGAGATGTGTAACTGTCAAGCAGATGATGAGAAATGCCTAAACAAGGTGAAGGAATCTGTTGTACACAGAAGACTCTGATGACGAGGACTGAAGCAATGTCGTAAATAATAACTTGTGACTTGTTTACACATGATGTATAACACTACAAACTTTTAATAAATATAAAACGGTGGTTCTAAGCTTTTCAGATAATGGTAATATGTATATGTTTAATTTCCAGTATTTGTCTTTAGCAAATAATTTTACTTACTGCAATCTCTTCTTTGCCAGAGACAGGATGGCATATATGAGCAGCCATGTTTGTAACACACTTATGATATTATAACAGCATTCATGATATATTATGTTAAATTGTAATCATATAATACTACATGTTCATAGGTTATTAGTCATGTTTTAAGTTAATTAGGACTTAATGGTAATACATCTGTGGTTCATTACGCCGCTCTTTAATAAAACTTCTTTAAAGGCATAAAACTTATAATAAACCGTTCAGAAAAAATGACACCACAGTTCCTTAACATAGTTTATAAGGATTATTATAATGTATGGTGTCAAAAATTAACATGAAATTTTTACGGGATTACTTAAGCTCCTACACTAAAACCTGCCGACCTAACCTAACCTTTTTTACCCACCTCTACCTACTTACCTAACCTGACATAATCTAACCTAACCTGACGTAATCTGACCTAACCTGACATAATCTAACCTAACCTGACATAATCTAACCTAACCTGACATAATCTAACCTAACCTGACATAATCTAACCTAACCTGACATAATCTAACCTAACCTGACGTAATCTGACCTAACCTGACATAATCTAACCTAACCTGACGTAATCTGACCTAACCTGACATAATCTAACCTAACCTGACGTAATCTAACCTAACCTGACATAATCTAACCTAACCTGACATAATCTAACCTAACCTGACATAATCTAACCTAACCTGACGTAATCTGACCTAACCTGACATAATCTAACCTAACCTGACATAATCTAACCTAACCTCCCCGTCTGACATAAGCTAACCTAATCAAACCTAACTTTCCCACCTACCTAACATAACCTATCTACTTATTACCTACCTAACCTAACTTAACCCAACCTGACATAATCTAACCTAACCTATTGAAACTTAACTTAACCACCTACCTCATCTAACACCACTTTGTAATCTCTCTGTGCTACAGCTGACAGGATGAGTATGGGGGGCACAATAAACTAGCCTCTAAGTGGCAAAATTAACAAAACTAACCTAACCTAACCCAACCTGACTTAACCTAACCTGATCTGATCTATCCAACTTAAAAAACTTAGAATATATAATAAAGCCGTTAGGTTAATTTAGGCTAAATATGGTTGATTCATATTTTGTTTTGACAGAAATTCCCGGCAAAATAACGTATCTATATTGAGAACCACCGCCATGTTGGTTCCACGTTAACAAGACACGGATACACTACAGAATAACCCGCGTTCGTTTAACCTCAATTACTACAGTTTACTTTATAATCTTATTTCACAATCTTCACTACATCTCGCTTCACAATCTTCACTGCATCTCACTTCACAATCTTCAGCCAGGTGAGGTTTATGGATCGGGCTTTTTGTGCGAGAGATAGGAAACGTAGGACTAGGGTATGTTTTCCTGGGGCTGGGATAGGGCATGTAGCCGAGAGGTTAGACAGAGTTTTGTCAGGGGAGGGTACCAATCCAGTAGTGTGTCTTAGTGTGGGGGGAAACGACATAGGTAAGGTTAGGAGTGAGGAACTTTTCAAGAGGTATAGGGAGGCGCTGGGGAAGATTAGAGATAGGGGAGGGGTCCCGATAGTATGTGGTGTCTTGCCTAGAAGAGGGGTTGGTCGTGAATGGCTGTCCAGGGCAATTGCTATTAATTGCCGACTGGAAAAACATTGTGCAAACAATGGTTGGGCATTCATTGATGACGGGCAACGATTTTATGGCAACGACTACCTGTACTGTCGCGACGGAGTACACTTGTCTCGTGAGGGGGTAAAGACGTTGTCTGCATCCCTGGAGCGTGAAATTGTCACTCCGAAGGGGGGGTTTCGCCAGTAGAGAGGGGTCGGGGAAAATGGGAGTCAAAAAACAAGCAGGTCCTGGGAAGTAGTGAAACAGAAGTAGATAATGCTGAAAATATAGTTAGTCATAATAACAAACATCAAAGTAATAAATGTAAAACAGATAGAAACGGAAGAAATATATTGAGTGTTTATTATACTAATAGTAGAAGCCTGTGTAACAAAATGGACCAGCTCAGGGCCATTGTTAGTAAAGAGAACATAGATATAATTGCAATAACGGAAACATGGATAAATTCAAACAGCAAGCATTTTTTAGCAGAATTTCATATTCCAGGATATAACCTATTTAAATTTGACAGAGTAGGAAGGAGAGGTGGCGGTGTAGCAGTGTATATCAGGGTGTCATTAAAAGGCTGCAATAAATCAAACATTAAAACAAATAGCGACAATGAAAGTATTTGGGTAGAGATTGGTGAGGGCAGTGAATCCGTAGTCATTGGTGTTATATATAGACTACCTAATTTGAGTAGGAACGATGGTAAATTGCTATGGGAGGAAATAAAGAAGGCATCTGATAGAAACAATGTATGTATTCTAGGCGATTTCAACTTTTCAGGCATAGATTGGAAAAATCAACTTAGCGATAATGAATCTGAAGATTTTATAGAAGTAGTACAGGATAGTTTTATATATAAATTTATAAACTTGCCCACTAGAGGAAATAATATCCTCGATTTAGTTCTCAGTAATAATGAAAATCTAGTAAAAGATGTTGGGATTGGAGACGAACTAGGAAACAGTGATCATAAAGCCATATATTTTAACATAATATGGGATGGCAGGAAGAAGGAAAATTCGGCCTTGATCCCGGATTTTAGGAATGCTAATTACGGTAGCATAAGGAGAGACCTAAGGGATGACCCTATGGTCAAAAGATTAATCCCCCCCACACCTCCGGAAACTGTCAACTTAGGACGGGATAACCCCGAATTTAATTTAGCAGCTACTTATGAACAATTTATTGCGACAATCAATAATGCCCAAAATAAACACATCCCTAAAAGAAAATTCAGATCGATACGGAACCAACCAAAATGGATGAATAATAGACTCTTAGATCTTCTAGGGAAAAAGAAAGGAGTATATAGAAAAGTTAAGAAAGGCGAAAATCACTTACTTGGTTACTATCAGAACCTAACAAGACAGGTATAAACAGAAATTAGGAAAGCAAAGAGAAATTATGAAATCAAGGTAGCAAACGAATCGAAATATACCCCCAAAGCTTTTTATCAACTGTATAAATCAAAGGTTAGAGATACAATAGGTCCCCTTAAAACTACGACAGGAGAAATGACTGATGATGAGTTAGAAATGTGTAGTACGTTAAATAGTCATTTTCGCTCCGTATTCACAAATGAAAACCTAGCACAGTTTCCAGAAGTTCATAAGGTATATAACGACAGTATAGAAAATATGTTGATGAATATCAATATTACTAGTAACGATGTGCTTAAAGTAATTAACAAACTGAAGCCTCATAAATCGCCTGGTCCAGACGAGGTATATGCTGGAATATTAAAAGAATGTAGAGATGAGTTGAGTAATCCATTAGCAGTTTTATTTAATAAGTCATTAGAATCGGGCCTAGTGCCAGAAGCTTGGAAACTTGCA
>NW_024721714.1:0-4143 GCF_018991925.1 Homarus americanus | reverse complement strand
CATTTAACGTTGGTTTAACGCCATTTAACGTTAGTTTAACGTTATTTAACGTTAATTAAACGCTTTCGTTAACGTTAGTTTAACGCCGTTAACGTTGGTTTAACGCCATTTAACGTTAGTTTAACGCCATTTAACGTTAGTTTAACGCCATTTAACGTTAGTTTAACGTCATTTAACGTAATTAAACGCCATTTAACGTTAGTTTAACGCCATTTAACCATTGGTTAACGATGTTAACATAATTAAACGCCATTTAACGTTAGAGTCTTTTCGGTTAACGCCATTTAACGATAGTTTAACGCCATTTAACGTTGGTTTAACGCCGTTTAACGTGGTTTAGCGCCATTTAACGTTGGTTACGCCATTTAACGATGGTTAACGCCATTTAACGTTGGTTTAACGCCTACGTGGTTTTAACTGTTTTTTAACGTGTTTTAACATTTTAACGATGGTTTAACGCCATTTTAACGATAGTTTAACGCCATTTAACGTTGGTTAACGCCATTTAACGTTAGTTTAACGCCATTTAACGTTGGTTGCGGCATTTAACGTTAATTTACGGCATTTAACGTTAGTTTAACGCCATTTAGCGTTGGTTTAACGTTGTTAACTTGATTAGCCGCCATTTAACGTTGGTTGCGCGCCATTTAACATGGTTTACGCCATTTAACGTTAGTTTGCCATTTAACGTTGGTTTAACGCCATTTAACGATAGTTGCCATTTTAACGCTGGTTTAACGCCATTTTAACGTTAGTTTCGCCGTGCTTTCGTCATTTAACGTTGGTTAACGCCGTTCGTTGGTTTAATGCCATTTTTAACGTGGTTTAACCATATAACGCTGGTTGCGCCATTTAACGTTAGTTTAACGCCATTTAACGTTGGTTGCGTTCTTGTGTTAACGCCATTTAACGTTAGTTTAACGCCATCTTAACTTAGTTTAACGCCGTTGCGTTGGTTAACCATTTAACGTTAGTTCGTCATTTAACATTAATTAAACGCCATTTGCGTTGGTTGCGCCATTTTAACGATAGTTTAACGCTATTTAACTGTAATTCGCATTTAACGTTTAACCGACTTAAAGTTAATTTAACGCCATTTAGTTGTTTGTCGCCATTAACGTTGGTTGCGCCATTTACGTTAGTTTAACGCCATTTTAACGTTGGTTTAACGTCATTTAACGTTAATTAAACGCCATTTAACTGGTTTAACGCCGTTTAAGTTAACGCGCATTTATCGTTGGTTTAGCTTTAACGTTGATTAACGCTATTTAACGTTAGTTTTAACACCATTTAACGTTATTTGTAGCATTGCGTTAATTAACGCCATTTATCGTTAGTTTGAACGCCATTTTAACGTTAGTTTACGCCGTTTAACGTTAGTTTAACGCCATTTAACGTTAGTGCGCCATTTAACGTTGGTTTAACGCCATTTTAACGTTAGTTTTCTTGCCATTTACGGTTAGTTTGGCCATTTAACGTTTGCGCCATTTTAACGTTAGTTTAACGCCATTGGCGTTGATTAACGCCATTTAATATTGGTTGACGTCATTTGGCGCGTTAGTTTAACGCCATTTTACGTTGGTTTAACTGTTTAACGTTGGTTGTGGCATTTAACGTTGGTTTAACGCCATTACGATTGAATTGTATTGTTGGTTAGCGTTGGCAATGGTAGCTGTTCAACGTTGGTTTAACGCCATTTAACGTGGTTTAACGCCATTGGCGATAATTTAACGCCGTTTAACGTTGGTTTATCGTCATTTAACGATAGTTGCGCCATTTTAACGTTGGTTTAACGCCATTTAACGTTGGTTTTAACGCCATTTAACGTTAGTTCGCCATTTAACGTTGGTTGCGGCATTTAACGTTGGTTTAACGGCATTTAATTGGTTTAACGCCATTTAACGTTATTTAACGCCAATTAACGCCATTTAACGGTGGTTAACGCCATTTAACGTTGGTTGCGCCATTATTGGTTTACGCCGTTTTAACGTTGGTTGCCGTTTAACGGTGGTTTAATGCCGTTTAACGTTGGTTTAACGCCGTTTAACGTGGTTAACGCCATTTAACGTTGGTTTAACGCCGTTTTAGCATTGGTTGCGTCTCATTTAACGTTGATTTAACGCCATTTAACGTTAGTTTAACGCCGTTTAACGTTGGTTAGCGTTATTTAACGAATTAAACGCCATTTAACGTTGGTTTCGCCATTTAACGTTGGTTTAACGCCATTTAACGTTGGTTGCGCATTTAATTGGTTTAACGTATTGTAGCAATTAAACGCCATTGGCGTTGGTTTAACGCCATTTAACGGTTTAACGATATTTAACCAATTACGCTTTTAACGTTGGTTTAACGCCATTTTGAGTTAGTTTAACGCCATTTAACGTTGGTTTAACGCCGTTTAACGTTAGTTTAACGCCATTTGCGTATTTAACATGCATTTATGGTTTAACGTCATTAACCTTAATTAAACGCCATTGCTTTGATTTTAACGCCATTTAATTAGTTTAACGCCATTTATCGTTGGTTTGCTTCATTTAACGTTATTTAACGCTGTTAACGATGGTTAACTTCATTTAACGTTAGTTTAACGCCATTTAACGGCAAGACGCGCCGTTTATCGTTGGTTTAAGCTCGTTTAACGTTAATTTGCGCTGCAACGTTGGTTTAACCATTTAACGTTGGTTGCAATTTAACGTTAATTAAACGCCATTTTGTCGTTGGTTTAACGCCGTTTAACGTTAGTTTGGTTATTTAACGCTGTTTAACGTTAGTTTAACGTTTTAACGTTAGTTTAACAATTTAACGTTAATTGCGCATTTATTGGTTGCGCCGTTTAACGTTGGTTAACGCCAGTAACGTTAATTGTCGCAACGATTAAACGCCGTTAACTTTGGTTTAACGCTGTTTAACGTTGGTTTAGCATGGGCTGTCGTTGGTTTAACTGATTTAACGTGGTGCGCCTTTAACGTTGGTTTAACGCCTTAACGTTGGTTTAACGCCGTCTGTAACGTTGGTTAACGCCATTAACGTTAGTTGCGCCGTTTAACGTTGGTTTAACGCCATTTAACGTTAGTTTGCGCCATTTAACGTTGATTTGCGATTGTATTAGTTAACGCCGTTAACGTTGGTTTAAGCATTTACCGTTAGTTTGCCGCCATTTAACGTTAGTTTGCCGCCATTTAACGTTGGTTTATGCCATTTAACGTTGGTTTGGCGCCGTTTCGATAGTTTAACGCCATTAACGTTGGTTTAACGCCATTTAACGTTGGTTGCGCCATTAACGTTGGTTTAACCAGTTGGCGTTAATTAAACGCATTTATCGTTAGTTTAACGCCATTTAACGTTGGTTTAACGCCATTTAACGTTGGTTTAACGTCATTAACGCCAATTAAACGCCGATTTAACTTTGGTTTAACGCCATTTGCGTTAGTTTAACGCCATTATGTTGGTTAACTTCGTTTAACGTTAATTTAGCCATTTAACGTTGTGTGCCGCATATTGATTACGCCATTTAACGTTGATTTGGCCGGCTGTTGGTTTAACGCCATTTAACGTTAAACGCCATTTAACGTTGGTTTAACGTTGGTTTAACGCCATTAACATTGTTTAACCATTTTAACGTTAGTTAGTTTAACGCATTTTAACGTTAGTTTAATGACATTTAACGATGGTTAACGCCATTTAACGTTAGTTTAACGCCATTTAACGTTGGTTTAACGCCATTTAACGTTAGTTTAACGTCATTTAACGTTAGTTTAACGCTATTTACCGTTAGTTTAACGCCATTTAACGTTAGTTTAACGTTATTTAACCTTAATTAAACGCCATTTAACGTTAGTTTAGCGCCATTTAACATTAGTTTAACGCCATTTAACGTTAGTTTAACGCCATTTAACATTAGTTTAACGTCATTTAACCTTAATTAAACGCCATTTAACGTAGTTTAACGCCATTTAACGTTAGTTTAACGATATTTAACCTTAATTAAACGCCATTAACGTTGGTTTAACGGCATTTAACGTTAGTTTAACGGCATTTAACGTTGGTTTAACGGCACAACGTTAGTTTAACGCCATTTAACGTTAGTTTCGCCATTTACGTTACTTTAACGCCATTTAACGTTAGTTTAACGTCATTTAACCT
>NW_024721713.1:0-17259 GCF_018991925.1 Homarus americanus | reverse complement strand
CTGCTATAACGCGATAGTAGTGTTCTTGTAAAACATCGTGTTATAGAAATTCGTGTAATAGAAATAACAGGGCTTATGGAGAAAATAGGGTTAGGTTCAGATTACTCCAAATCAAAAAAAAATTTCGTAGTTAGCCTAACACAAAGGATAGCACAGTCTAAATAAATGTTACATTCATATCTAATAATGAAATCATACAGTAAATGTTACACTTTACCTTGAAAAGATATGAATATAACTTGATGGGGGAGAAGGGTGATGTTGAGGCTGAGGAGTCATGAAACATCAAGCTTTTCTTCAAGTGTTATAGCCTTTCTTTTACGATCACCATCGGAAATGCGATCACCAGAGTGCTTCCCAGAGATATTCTTCTTTTCCATAGTCACAAAATTGGAGAAACAGTAATCAGAATTCACTGAGGACACTTAAAAACTTCACACGTGTTTCAAACAAAGTGTGGAGTAAACAGAGCGCGCGGGTCTAAAACGCTATGTATTTTGTTTTTCTCTTATTTAAAATTTTACATTTTACATATACTGTACAGGTATACTGTATACATAAATATTACATAAATTATTTCTGCAATTGTTCACAAACAAAACACATAAATCAATTGAACATGTGATGTCAAACGTGAACTGTAAACACTGCATAACCCCGCGCCAAGCCACAGCACTGTACATACTGTACAGTACACTTTAAATGCTACGTATTTAGTTTTTCTTTTATTTAAATTTTTACAATTTACATATATATATACTCCTCTTCAATATATATATATATATATATATATATATATATATATATATATATATATATATATATATATATATATATATATATATATATATATATATATATATATATATATATATATATAAGTAAATTGTAATTTCCATATTATTCATATTATGCTAGAGCGCCCACAAAACATGAGAAACGTTTGAGTCCCCCAGTAGAGGTGTCCGTTCTCTATCCACTCCAGGATGTCTTAGTCCTCCGTTTTCTTTTTGTGTACTCGCTCAGGGACTCAAATATTTCTGTATATGACACAGGATGATAAGGGAATTTGAATTTATTTGTTTATTTATTTATATATAATATCCTGTAATATATTAAATATACTGCAAGTATTTTCTTTAATTTATATACGTGTTTCGCGACAAAGGGAGGCTACATTTATGGTGATCGTTAAGGACCAAACTCCGGATCCATGACGTGACTTCTGTTCATTATTTATATCCTAAATTTACCACTGTAGGTAGTTTCAAGAATTAATGCAGTCATTTACTGAATATTCTTTGCAAAAGAATAAATTTTAAATGAATTATTTATAAGAGATAAGTATTATGATCAGTAAATATACAGATATGCATTACTGACCACCTCCGAACACAAGGACGGTTTAAAATAGCCACAGACGGTCACAGTCAAGGTCACTTTCCCTTTCTTGTCACTGGCAAATGGGGGTGGGGGGGGGGGGGATAATAGCAGCTGTGTTTATTACGGTATATTAGACTGGTTTATAATTCATTTTTATTATTTTAATATACCGGTAATCTTCATTTTAATCCAGCTTACCAAACGTAAGTTTCAGTATAAAATAATTAGTGGTACTGTAGGACCTTGTGAGTGGTTTACTGTATACATAAATATTACAAATTATTTCTGCAATTCTTCACAAACAAAACACATAAATCAATTGAATATGTGATGTCGAACGTGAACTGTAAACACTGTGTGTGATGTAGAGAGAGCGCGGGTGTAAAACGCTATGTAATTTGATTTTCTCTTTTATGTAAAATTTACAATTTACTTATAATATATAGGTACATAAATATTACATACATTATTTCTGCAATTGTTCACAAACAAAACACATAACTCAATTGAACATGTGATGTCGAACGTGAACTGAAGCCACAACAACCGTTCGAGTGGAATCGCGTTAGAGCAAACGAGTTCGCGTTTTACAAATATCGTTCCTCAATTCATAAATCGCGTTCGAGCAAATTCGCGTTGTCAAAACACGCGTTATAGCAGAACTCACTGTAGGTTAACATTACACTTGGAGGCAAATGTTTAAAAAAAGCATAAGGAAGGAAGCATATACCTTTAACACATAATATCTGACCAGTATGGGGAGGATCATCGTGTCTCCGTCAGGGGGTCGTGGAGTGGTGGTCCAGCAGGCGTCACGGATTTGGGGGGGGGGTGCCCACGGACGTATATGCGATCGGACGTTAACCGGCGCATGACTGTGTGTGTGTGTATATATATATATATATATATATATATATATATATATATATATATATATATATATATATATATATATATATATATATATATATATATATATATATATATATATATATATATATATATATATATATATATATATATATATAGGTATATATATATATATATATATATATATATAAATATATATATATATATATATATATATATATATATATGCTGATAAATCAATAAGGAAAGAAGAAAACACGGGGTTCCCAAGCGCTGTAATTCACATCTTCAGGGTGAAAATAAGATTAGAGAGTAATACAAATCAAGGTGTATATATACAGAGGAGGGTGAGACCAGGTCCACAATGGTCAGGTATTAGGTAATGACCCTACTAATCTTTAAATAGCACACAACGGTTGGGGGTCAGGTCAGATGGTCAAGTGACCCGGCCTTCTCACCTGATCACAAATCTTCTTAATTACAAAATTGTCCAGCTTGTACATGCCGCTACTCAAATTCATGTTGAATGCTTCGGTATGTTTAATAAGACTAGATTCTATGATGTTCCTACTGTCAATTGACTTACATGGTAATATTGAGGAGGCATTATCCCAGTCAATGCAATGCTTGTTATCCCTCAAATGAACAAACAGAGCATTGGATTCCTGGCCTGTCCTAACACCGTATTTGTGTTGTTTAATTCTAGTTGCAAGATCTTTACCTGTCTGGCCTAAGTAAAACATATTACATTCCTTGCAAGGAACTTTATAAATGCAACCAATTGTGTTGTTGGGGGAGTTCTTGATTAACATTTGTTTAACAGTGCATGAGTCTTGCTCTAATTCCACAGTGAATTTGATCGAGGGGGCTAAGTTGTTAAGTTGTGGTAGTAAAGCTTTTAGGTCCTCATTACATGGCCAGAGACATAATACATCATCAACATATCTAAACCAGACTGCTGAGGGTGGTAAAATATTACTTAATAGTTTCTTTTCAAAGAATTCCATATATAGGTTGCTTAATACAGGTGAGAGTGGATTACCCATTGCCATACCAAATTTTTGAGCATAATATTCCCCATTGAATTCGAATTTGCAATCCTTAATACATAGTTTGATGAGTTCGATGAAGTCGTCTTTCGAGACGGGCAGTGAAATGTCTGGTTTAGATATGTTGATGATGTATTATGTCTCTGGCCATGTAATGAGGACCTAAAAGCTTTCCTACCACAACTTAACAACTTAGCCCCCTCGATCAAATTCACTGTGGAATTAGAGCAAGACTGTAAATTGCCATTCCTAGACTGTCTGATACACAGAATAGGTAACACTTTTAAGTTCAGTATTTATAGAAAACCAACTAATGTGTGTTCATACATTCATTATTATTCTGCCCACCATAATAAAGTCAAACAGTCAGTATTTTCATCAATGTTTTTACGTGCCTTGAGAATTTGCAGTCCGGAATTCATCGATGAGGAATACAAATATATATATAATATTGGCTCAAACCTTAAATACCCTAGATCTTTCATAGACAAATGCTTAAACATTACTAAGAAAACTTTTTATAGAACTGACCCCAAGCCCACCCATGACCATAAGAATATCTTAATATTACCATTTCACAAAAATTTCTCACACATTCCTGCACAGCTAAAAACCTGGAACGTCAATGTGGCATTTAAAAACTCATACACTGTTAAACAAATGTTAATCAAGAACTCCCACAACAACACAATTGGTTGCATTTATAAAGTTCCTTGCAAGGAATGTAATATGTTTTACTTAGGCCAGACAGGTAAAGATCTTGCAACTAGAATTAAACAACACAAATACAGTGTTAGGACAGGCCAGGAATCCAATGCTCTGTTTGTTCATTTGAGGGATAACAAGCATTGCATTGACTGGGATAATGCCTCCTCAATATTACCATGTAATTCAATTGATAGTAGGAACATCATAGACTCTAGTCTTATTAAACATACCGAAGCATTCAACATGAATTTGAGTAGCGGCATGTACAAGCTGGACAATTTTGTAATTAAGAAGATTTGTGATCAGGTGAGAAGGCCGGGTCACTTGACCATCTGACCTGACCACCGACCGTTGTGTGCTATTTAAAGATTAGTAGGGTCATTACCTAATACCTGACCATTGTGGACCTGGTCTCACCCTCCTCTGTATATATACACCTTGATTTGTATTACTTTCTCTAGTCTGTACTCACCCCTGAAGATGTGAATTACACGAAAGCGCTTGGGAACTTCGTGTTTTCTTCTTTCCTTGTGGTTATCAGCATATACCTAGATCACGCGCACCTACAGTGATTTACTTGCACATACATACATACATACATACATACATATATACATATATACATATATACATATATATATATATATATATATATATATATATATATATATATATATATATATATATATATATATATATATATATATGTATATATAGATAGATAGATAGATAGATAGATAGATATATTTCATGTAAATCCACAATGAAAACGTGGATAAGATAAATCTTGATAAAATCACACGGGAAAATGGAAACACCGGAGTACCTTAGCTTTCGTCTTTATTTAAGACATCTTCAGAGGCAACTGGATTACATGGACAGAGAGAGGCTTAAATATACAGGGTGACCTAAAAACATGAGGTCAGGTCATAATGATGACATCCACTAATCCCCACACCAACACACACGTAGAGGAGCTTAAGAGAAGGGTGGTGACGTGACTAGACAGGTCAGGTCAGAAAAAAGGGACCCACAAAATAACTGTCATACATCAAGATCAAAGGTTTTCAAAGCAGTTTTAACCTTGGGCCACTGACAAATAAATTTATGTAACATATTATCAGTTTTGAACTGACCATCACTAAGGTTTATTGATTTTAATTCCTTAATCAAACTAGCTTCAACCAGAAGTCTTTCTGTGACACAAGATGATTTGAATACTTCTAAGCTTTTTTACCAAGCAATGGGGTGATTATTATTCCTAACATGAACGAACAAGGCACTGCTTTCAGATGCAGTTCTGATATTATACTTATGTTGTTTGATTCTGAGCTGCAGTGTTTTTCCTGTCTGACCTACATAATTACAATTACATTGGCTACATGGAATACAATAAACACTTCCATTTACATTCAAACTTGGGCTATTCCTTATTAACATATTGGTAATGGTTGAGTCATACTTGAAAACAACATTAATATTTAGAAGCTTGAGGGACCGAACTAAAGGGACAAATTCATCACGATAGGGCAGAGTCAAAATATTCTTAAGTGTAGGAACTTGTCTGGTTATAGAGGAATGAAAGGATTTTTTAGCCCTTTTAAAGCAACGATCAACAAACCCAAGTTTCTGTGCAATAGAACGAATGTGTTTAAATTCGTCGTCAATAAATTCAGAGTCACAAATACGCAGACATCGTAGGAACATAGCAGAAAAAACTGACATTTTGGTAGACTCAAGGTGATTGGATAAAAAGTGAATGAAACTGTCTACCTGTGTGGGCTTTCTATATACCTTAAATTTATAGTTTTGGCCATTTCTCATGATAATCATATCAAGAAATGGAAGGGATTCACTTATTTCTCTTTCAATTTTGAATGTGATACTAGGGACAATATTATTAAGCTTGTCTAAAAATTCCAATGGGTCACTGTTTTTAGGCCAAAGACAAAGAACATCATCTACATATCTATACCAAGGAGGAATACAGTCCACTACATTGGGGAGTAATCTAGACTCAAAAAACTCCATATAAATACAGGCTAGAGGAGCAGAAAGACAATTACCCATGCTCATGCCAAATATTTGCTTGTAGAACTTCCCATTTGCTCTAAACACATTGTCAGTTACGCATAACTCTATCAATTTGAGGAAAGTATCATGTTCAATAGTTAAATCTAACAGTTGTAATTTATCTTTAAGAAATGAAAGTAAGTCTTTCACAGGTACTCTAGTGAACAGTGAATTTACATCAAAACTTATTAATTCGTAAGGTTCATTGTGTTTCTTGAGTCTATCAATTAAATCACTGTTATTGTGTATATGTGAATTAGATATTTGGCCTGTAAGAGGGAATAGCATCTTTACCAGCCACTTGGATAATTTGTAAGTAACAGAACCCACAGAACTCACGATAGGACGTAATGGATTGTTAAGCTTGTGTGTTTTGATCAATCCATACATATAAGATAAAGTGGGATTGATTTGAGAGAGCTGGTTGATGAGATCGGGGTTCTTTTTCAATAACATCTTCATTTTGGAATTAGATAACTTATTAATATTTTCCAGGGGATCTTTCGTATATATATATATATATATATATATATATATATATATATATATATATATATATATATATATATATATATATATATATATATATATATATATATATATATATATATATATATATATATATAATCTACTTATCTGTGTATTTAATTAATTTTTTTTTGTCTGAAATCTTGTTGATACGACAGGCTGACCGGTCAACACTAATTTAAGACACAGTACACAGATTAAGTTATGTTTCGTGCCTTACGCAGTTGTGGAGCCACCACCTGGATGAGTCAGTACGATGACAGCTCGGCAGAGATGGATGACCAGGTTGAACAGGATGCTCCAGCTCCCACCACATCGCTCAGCCCTTCACCTCGATATTCAGCATTGTCTTCAGAGATAATTGCTTTAATGAAGTTTATGAGGGATGAAAGGCGCGAGGACGAAGCTAACAGACTTGTGGAGAATGAAGAAAGAAGGCAAGCAGAGGCAGAGAGAGACCACCAACGGAGATTGGAAGACAGTGCACGGTTTGAAGCTTTGATATCTCGCCTCACTGTTAACCAAGCCCCTGGCTCTAACACTGCCTCGGTATCGACTGATTCAGATACTCATCAATGCTTTCTTCACGCCCCCCAGCCCCACCTAAAGCGCTGCTCAAACACCGCCCATCTTGAAGCCTGATGTGTATTTCCAGACTTTTCGTGAATGGCGGCGACGGTGGACTGATTATGCTACAATGGTGGATCTCCAGAGTTTGTCACAGCCTAAACAACTTATTCAGCTGCGTAGGTGCCTGTCCTTGGAAACTCAGCGTGTCTTGGAACATACGTTGCAGGTACCTCCGACCTCTTTGTTGTCTGTAGAGGAGGTACTGGATATTCTACAACGGCACATCAAAGGGCAGCGGAATGAAGCTCTACGCAGGAGGGAATTGTTTAGCTGCAGACAGATGGAGGGCGAGACTTTTGAGGCCTTTTATGTACGACTCAAGAGAGCCTCGGAAGAGGTAGATATATGCCCAGGTAACCACCAGCAGTGCGAGGAGACCCAGTTGAAGCAGGTGATCCTGATGGGTGTTAAGGACGAGGCACTTGTCCAACGCCTCACCTCCCTCGACTCTTCCTCTTCTCTTAAGGATGTGTTGACGATATGTCGCTCCTATGAGGCTGCCAGGTGTGCCACCTCTGCCATCCGAACTCCCCCTACAGCTGTACGCGCTGTGTCCCGGTACAAGAAGGACAAGAAGTCTACCCCAACGCCTTTGCCCACCACGCCCACGCCCGGCTTTTTTTGTAACAACTGTGGTAAGCAGCACAGAACACAGGTGTGTCCGGCTGCTGAGTCTACCTGCAACAGTTGTGACCGTAAGGGCCACTGGTCACTCACAATACGGTGCCCAGCCAAATGCGTGCAGTGCAATGTGTGCTGTCGTCTGGGCCACTACGACAAGTGTTGCCCTTCCAACAAACCCAAGGGACAGCATCGGCGGAAGCTTCAGCGCCCTTCCACCAGTGAGGGCCGCCTACAGTCTTCCAATCAGAAGCATGACGACCCTGGACAACGCTCGAGCCATATTAGGAAGGTGTACTCCCCCTCACGTCCCAGGACCAAAGTTCCCCAGCACATCAGCGTCATCGTGACCAACGGCAGTGTGTCATCCCGTCTTCAGATGTTGCCCGATACCGGCGCTGATGCTACAGTCATCGGTCCCCAGCATTTGCAATGCTTGGGGCTCTCTCTAAGTGATCTAGGACCACCCCCCAAGGATCTCCGCATTATTGCAGATGGTTCACAGATGGCCCCAGCCCTAGGTTCACTCCAAGCACAGGTCACCTTTGGCAACAGGTCGTGTCAAGCCTGGATTGATGTGCATAACGGTGTCCCGACTCCTTTGCTGTCCTGCAGACATTGTCAAGAGTTGGCCATCATCTCCCAGGACTTCCCCAAACCTATTCTTGAGGTAAAACACGCCAACAGGGTGCACAAAGGGAGCAGCAACGACCCAGCTGTCGCCCTACCCCTACCTCTTGCCAGTGACACCTCTCCTTCAGATGCTCGGAAGTACTTCCTGAAGGAATTCAGCGACGTTCTGGTGACCAAGTCCGCTCTGGAATCCAAGCCTCTCAAGAAGATGGTAGGCCTCCCGATGAGGATCCACCTGAGGGACGACGCGAAGCCCTTCGCTATCTACACCTCTCGACTGGTCCCCCTGGCCTTCCGCGAGGCGGTCAAAAACGAGCTGGACTCCATGGTCGCCCAAGAAATTATTGCACCAGCCGGCGATGACCCGTCTCCATGGTGTCACCCTATGGTAGTCGTCGCAAAACCCAAAGGTGGTGTTCGGATCACCACTGACCTCTCCAAGCTCAACAAACAGGTGACTCGTCCTGCGCACCCTTCTCCCACGCCCTTTGCAGCTATATGCAGTGTGAACCCGAAGGCGCGCTTCTTCACGACGATGGACGCCCTGTGTGGATACTGGCAGATAGAGCTTGCCGAAGAAGACCGACCACTTACAACTTTCATCACCCCGCATGGATGTTACAGTTATTGCCGTGGCCCCATGGGATTCGCCGCTACAGGAGACGCTTTCTGCCTTCGAGGTGATATGGCCCTACAAGGTCTGGCAAACTGCGTGAAAGTGGTCGACGACATACTCGTGTACGATGAGGATTACATGGATCACCTCTGCTGTATTTACGAGGTACTCAACAGGTGCCGGAAGCACGGCATTGCCCTAAATGCCGACAAGTTTGTTCTGGTCAGCTCTTCAGTGGACTTTTGTGGGTACACCCTCTCAGGGAATGGTATCGCAGCTGACCCGGAAAAGGTCCGCGCCATCACGGATTTTCCCACCCCTGCTAACCTCACTGACTTGAGGTCCTTCATCGGTCTCGTCAACCAGTTAGCAGAGTTTTCGCCGGACATCTCCGCAGCTGCCCAACCACTTCGCCCCCTGATGAGCCCCAAGAGGACATTCCTGTGGACCCCCGACCACGACAAGGCCTTCCAGCAAGTGAAACAGGCCCTGTCTAGTCCACCTGTCCTCGCCACGTTTGACCCAGCCTTGCCGACAGTTCTGCAGACAGATGCCTCACGCTTGTACGGCGTGGGATACGCCCTATTGCAGGATCACGGTGGAGGGCAGTTCCGGCTCGTTCAGTGTGGCTCGAGTTTCCTCTCTGACACTGAGATGTGCTACGCCACTATTGAGTTGGAGCTGTTGGCTGTGGTTTGGGCGATGTCCAAGTGCAGGTCTTACCTCATAGGCCTGCAACACTTTCACCTAGTGACCGACCATCGCCCGCTTGTCCCGATCGTCAACCACTACACGCTGGACGCCGTTGAGAACCCTCGCCTCCAGCGTCTGAAGGAGAAGCTCTCGGCGTACATCTTCACAGCAGTGTGGCGTGCTGGTAAGGAGCTCTGCATCCCTGATGCCTTATCCCGCTCTCCTGTCAGCCACCCTACTCCAGAAGACCATGTGCTCGACGCCGACCTCGCTCTTTCTGTCAGGACTGTGGTCACTCTACACGCCGTCCAATCCCTTCGTTTGGACCTGTCAACAGATGATGACAAGGCAATGGAGGACCTTCGAACAGCGGCCCGAGATTACCCTTCCTACGTCCGACTCGTCGAGTGTGTGGGAAATGGATTTCCTAGCAACCACTATGAATCGGCTGCTTGTGCAATTAACCAGTCCGTTCACATATATTTATATTTGGGTTTAAGGAATGAAACCCAAACGGTAGTTCCTTTGTTTTATTATAAAAGGTTGTATATATAATTCCTGAGTGTAGATCAACCGTAAGTCTCACTGTCTAGGAGTGAATGAGAAGGGGACGGCGTTTATGTATTATAAACGTTAGGTCACGTCCTTACGATATGAGTTGAGGTGAGCTACTGAAGCTTAAGGTCCACGCAGTGCGGGCTTACAGAAATGCTGACTATGGGTCTCGTCCTCTAGGGAGAGTTGCCCGCTCACGTGTCCAACTCATGTCTTACTCATAGACAGTGGAAAGTTACAGGGTGGTGAATCTGAATATAATATCAGTTGTATTGACCCATTTATATAATATGTTCTGTTGATGAGACAGGGGCCCATTACAGCTATGACCTTCACAACACCCTGCTCCCATATTGGAAACTCCGCGATGAACTCTACTGCGACGGGGACCTTGTTCTGTACGGAGCACGTGTAGTTGTCCCTGCTGCCTCACGTCCCCACGTCTTGGCTCGCCTCCACGACAGTCACCGTGGAGCTGAGGCCACCAAATGACGGGTACGACAGACTGTGTTTTGGCCCGGCATCGACTCCGACATCTCCAATGTTGTCCGTGAGTGTGAGCCCTGCCAAGTATTACAACCCAGCCAGCAGCAGGAACCCTTCATGAGTGACGACAACCCCACCCGCCCCTTTGAGTCTGTGTCGGCCAACTTTTTCTCTGTGTCAGGAAAGTCCTTCCTTGTTATCGTCGACCGTCTCTCTGGTTGGCTGGTTGTCGTCAAGTGCGGTAATGACACGACGTCTGCCGCCACCACCAGCAAGTTCCGCCACTACTTCCGTGACGTGGGCGTTCCTGTGCGCCTGTGAACCGACGGAGGGACCCAGTTCACAAGCCGGGACTTTGCTGTGTTCCTTGACCGATGGGGAGTCCGGCATGTGTTGTCATCGCCCCATTACCCGCAGTCCAACGGCCACGCTGAGGCTGCTGTCAAATCCCTGAAGCACCTCATCCTTAAGGTGGCCCCTTCTGGGAATATTGACTGCGAGGCCTTCGACCGGGGTCTTCTTGAACTCTGCAACACACCTAACTACACCGGACACTCCCCTGCCCAGGTCTTGTATGGACGCCTCCTTCGTTCTTGTGTCCCTGCTCACCCTCAATCCTTCTCCAAGGAGTGGCAGGCCAAGACAGAGAATTGTGATCGCCGAGCCGCCGAACGTGTTCAAGACGTCGTTGCCCGCTACAACGACCACGCCCGTTCTCTCCCCAGGTTGAGTGTCGGCACCCAAGTCCGTGTTCAGGACCCGACCTCCCTACGTTGGGACAAAGTGGGCGTAGTCATGGATCTCGGTAGGTCACGGGACTACCAGGTGCGGTTACCCAGTGGTTGTGTGTGGTGGAGGAACCGCCGTTTTCTCCACCCCGTAACAACGCCTTCTGCTGACCCCACCACCAGTGTTGAGTCCCATACCTTTTCCAGTGTTTCAAGTCCCTCGACGCTCAGAACGGATCCAAAAGAAAAGGTCCGCTCAAGACTTTGCTATGAGCGTATAGGGGGGAGGGAGGTGTATGTATATTATGTATGTGCTCCATTTATATACACTATTTATTCAGCCTAGCTAGCAGCGTGTGGCAATGTATTTACCATGTCCCACACGCTTAATTAATGTGCCTGGCGACATATGGGAGCTGTTAATGTATCACTTGCCACATGTTGCCTAGAGGCTAGTTGACCCCCCATACAGAGTAAGGAGCGCCACCTTCCTTGTGTACCTTCGTTTATCCAGTAAATAGAACCTACGAAAACTCTACAGGTGTTTGTGTTTGCTCCTGTAGATAGAACTTGATACCCAGAACACATGCAGAGTGCATCTGTATCTAGAGACTCCAACACCTCCAGGTGCACTGCACGAGTAGCTAGGCAGGTGAATATACAGCCACATCTCTTGGTACTCTTTCGTCCTTGTCTTACTGTGAACGGGCCAAAGCAATCACTGCCCCTTTAAGTAAAGGGACGCTCCCCTGGCTTGGTCCGGTCTTCGGGCAGCATGGCTTCCCTTTGCTTAGTGGGCTTCCAATTTTTACGGCGGCAAGTGACACACTCCTTGATTGCCTTGTCGAGCAGAGAGCAGCAACGGGCTATCCATAACTCACACCGGAGTATGGACAGTGTATGTTCTCTCCCGGAATGGCCAGCGCCCACCGCTTGTGTTTCCCGCACTATAAGTTTGGTCACTGGGTGGTCTCTGGGCAGTAGTATTGGTCCAGTTCTTTCTTTGGCATCTTGTAACCTTCCTCCTACTCTGAGCAGCCCGTCTTGGCCTAGGTATGGCTCTAGTCGGTACAGTTGACTTTGTCGTGGCAGCTGTCAGTGCTGCAGGAGGCTCATCTCCTCACCATAGGCCTCCCGTTGCAGGAACCGAATGATGTCCCACTTGGAATTGCGCAGTTCAGGCAATTCCAGCGGCTTCGATGTTGCACCCTGAAAGTCGTGTCTCAGGATGCTGAATACTCGCCTGATTCAGGATACACCTCTCTGCAGCGCATGCAATGATGAGTACCTACTTCATATCAGTTGCATTATGGCATCGGCGTTATTTCCTGCTGTGGCTAATGACACAGCCTCGAGCTTAACCTCGGGAACATTCTCAAGTTCGTATTTGATTCCGGTTCTCTCGGCCAGTACTCCTCAGGTAGAGGCAAAATGGAGGGACCATCAAGCCATCTGCATTTCTTTAACATGTCTTCAACTTGTATGCCTCTTGTAGCATCATCTGCTGGATTCTATCTTGATCCTGCATGCCTCCGTTGGGCCTTCTCCTTGACTTCGTGTATAGCCGAGTTCCTGTTGGCAACGAAGGTATGGAAACGTTTCTCTAGGTTGGCGATGTACTTGAGCACAATCATACTGTCCGCCCAGAACATGGATTCTTCAAGTGGGACTCCAATTTCACTCCTGATAGTCTGGTCTGCTCTTATTGCCAGGACTGTAGCACAGAGTTCTAGCCTTGGAACCGTTAGCTGTTTAGAGGGACCAGACGAGCCTTGCCACGGACGAAAGAACATCCGGCATTACCTTCATTATCTACTGTCCGTAGGTACGTCACAACTGCGTAGGCCACTTGTGAGGCGTCACAGAAGTGATGAAGTGGCACGACCCAGGCCCTCGGGTCTGTAGCAGCGAGGAACTTTGAAGTTTAACAGTGATTTCAAATCTTCAAGCCAACGCAACCACTTGTGAAGGTTTTGCTTGGCAATGTGTTCATCCCAGTCCTTCTTTCGCCTGCATTCGTCTTGGAAAATGAGCATGACTTTGATGGTGAAAGGGCAGATGAATCCTAGAGGGTCATACACCGAGCTTACCACTGCTAGTAAGCCCCTTTTTGTCGGCAGTCGGGTGGGAACCTGAACCTTTGCTGCAAACTGGTTTCCATTCAGGTCCCACATGACTTCCAAGGCCCTCTCCATGGGTAGGTCTCACACATCCCAGGTTCACTTCCTTCACTCCTGCATGTTGACTTTCAAATGGTATCGTGTTGAGGACTTCCTTGTCGTTGCCGATCCATTTTGTGAGTTTGAAACCTCGCAGGGATAGAAGATGTCGCAACTGCCGAGATGTCATAATTGCTTCTTTTGGTTCAGTTACTGACAGGAGCAGGTCGTCTACATAGAAGTTTGATTTCGCACTATTTGCGGCATCCTAGAACCCATCTCCGAAGTCTTGGAAGGTCCGTTGCAGAGCATAGGCCACGCACGAGGGACTCCACACTCTCCTAAGAGATGCACTGTCATCCTACATGTCATTGTCGTTTGTGTCAATGCTCCACCTTCTCGCCATTAGGGCGATCGGCTCTCGTCTAAACCGAATGAGCACTCCCATCAATTTGTTGTTTAGGTCTGGTCCTTGGAGCACTTGGGTGTTGAGTGAAGTCTTCGTGAAGACTGCTGCACAATCGAAGACTATTCGTACCTTGTCTGGTTTGTTGGGGTTCAGTACTTGGTGATGAGGTAAATACCAGCTACTTCCACCGGAAGTACAGGTTGACAATCCCTTATCCGAAATCCTTGAAGCCAGAGGTATTTCTGATTTTTTCGGTTTTCAGGATGGTTATTTTTATTTTTTTCTTTAGCCTACCCGGTCACAGGTCACTGACCCACATTGGGGCCTGGGGGGCGAAAATATAATGAAAATAATAATAATAATAATAATAATAATAATAATAATTCATAGGTCCAGGTCGTGTTTCTCACTTTTGATCTTTTTTTCATTCATGTATTTCTTTATTATTATTATTATATTATTATTATTATTATTATTATTATTATTATTATTATTATTATTAATTTTAGTATTATATTTTATTATTATTATTATTATTATTATTATTATTATTATTATTATTATTATTATTATTATTATCATTATTTTATTTTGGTGTATTTTTTATTAAAATTTTTATTTACTATGAATAATTATTATAATTATTATTACTATTACATTTTCGCCCTCCAGGCCTCGATGGGGGTCAGTGATCTATACCTGGGTGGGCTAATCCCTTAAAAAAAAAGTTTTGCCCCACAAAAAAAACTTTAGGATTTCAGAGTTTTTCGGTTTTCGGAATTTCGGATAAAGTGTTGTCAACCTGTATATTGTACCTTCTCTGCTAAGGGAAGTGTCTTAGTGCACTTATAGGAGAACACTTAAGTGAGGTGTTCACTAGGTAACAAGTGATATGAGTTTGCCCGCTCTCTCCTGCTCAGGCATGAGACGCAAGGAGGAATGGGCGAGCTATTTGCAAAATCAGCTTGACCTCTGGCTCAACCTCTGATGAAGTTGCAGACCTCAGCATGTATGACATGAACTACAGCTACTCCTCGACTTATGACATACTCGACCTATGACCGCCCCAGTTGTACCCAAAAAAAAAAATTACGTATTTTCGAGTCCCAACGTTAGTGATCGCGCTGTGTACTGACAAAATTTTCGTTTGTAATTCCCTTTAAAATGGCTGGCAAGAGTAAAAGTGAGAGTTCTCGTGGTGCTGAGAAGAAAAAGAGACACCCAGAAATTTATGTTAATCTACCCAAAGATACAGTTGAAATTTTTTACATTATTAAAATGTACTATGTACAAAAATTTTGCAAATATATGTCACTTATATTCAAATTAATCACTATCTTATAAGAATTCCAGTAATGTAAATTATATTCTCCCCGGTCACATCTATGACATTTTATAAGCAAAAACCAAAAACTCAATCTAAATGACATAAATATATAAATAAATACTTCACTAGACCTTCGGCGCCAACTATGAAGAAGTACGCCACTGTCACCTCCCCTTCTTCCAGCCCTCACCTCCCCTCCCTACCAGCCAGGGTTTGGTGGTTATACAGTAGGCTTTAAGTTTTTATCTTATATATTATCACAGACTAACGTTAGGAGAATATAATTTGCATTGATGGACTCCTTGCAAGACAGTGAATAATTTGAATATAAACATCATAAATTTTGCACAAGAGATAAAAATTTTAGTACATTAGTATTTTTTGAGTAGATTTACATAAATTTCTTCATTTATTTTATTCATTTTCAGCTCCTCCCCAACTTACGACGGGGTTAGGGACCCAAATTCAGGTCGTAAGTCGAAATGGTCGTAAGTCGGAAATGCTTAAATAATACCCAGAAAATAAAAAATGGGTCTCTTTTTCTTCTCAGCACCACAAAACTCTCACTTTTATGCTTGCCAGCCATTTTAAAGTGAATTACAAACGAAAATTTTCTTTGTGTACTGACATTGGGACTCGAAAATATGTAATTTGACAAAATTTTGGTATGACTGAGGCAGGTCGTAAGTGGGGTGGTCGTAAGTCGAGCAGGTCGTAAGGCGGGGAGAAGCTGTACATGCACACATCATACTAAAAGAAATAAATGACCTAAGTGCAAACCTGTCCCGTACATGGACTAAATGATTAGGATGCTAAAATTTTTGTCTAGTGCAAATTATAGCTTGTTTATATTCAAATTAATCACTATCTTACTAGAATTCCAGCAATGTAAAATATATTTTCCCCAGTCATTTCGGTGGCAAATTATAAGAGAAAAGCTTAGTTAATCTTAAGGACTAATAAATAAATAAACACAGACTATGGCGCCAAATATCAAACATATCACCTCACCTCCCGCTCCCCGCCCCCCACGCTTCCTCCCTCCATCTCTCCGTCTCCCCCATCTGCCCAGCCAGGGTTTTAGGCTTGCAGTTTTTATCTTATATAATATCTCAGACTAAAGTTAGAATATAATTTGCATTACTGGAATCCTTGCCAGACAGCAAATAATTTGAATACAAACGTCATATATTTTGCACAAGAGCTAAAAATTAATCACCCACTACATTACAGTAGTGTGATTTAAGAGTTCTAGTGTATAAGCACGTACAGCCAGACCCCCGACTTACAACTGCTACGAATTACGACTGTCGACTTACTTAATTTACCAGAGATTTTATTAATTTTATTATTATTATTATTATTTTTTTTTCTCAAATGACACGCATTTCCTATACCGAAACGCTTCCAGTTAATGTAGTCTCCATGTATAATTAGAAAATTATGGGGGCCCCATGTGCATTCAGCTGACTACATTAAAGGTAAGTGCTGTCACACTGTGTATCCATTCCTCATTATTCATTACTTTTTACTGTACTGTATTTCATTGTAGATTATTTATTTAAAAAAATTTTTTTTTTATCTATGTCGGACTTACGACCTGGATTTGGGTCCCTAACCCCGTCGTAAGTCGGGGTCTAGCTGTACAGTGATCCCTCGGTTAACGAAATTTCGGTTAACGAATTACCTTCCATAAGAATATTCAATTCGGTTAACGAATTCCTTACGAATTCCTCGCAACATGTTTTCGTCTGCTCACCAGTTGTAGTATTAGTCCGCCAATACAGTAAT
>NW_024721712.1:0-43393 GCF_018991925.1 Homarus americanus | reverse complement strand
CCATATATATTTAATTAGCCCAATAAAGCACAAGGACTTCTACATATAATCAACACCTCACCCCACCAGGATTTGAACTCACGATCTTATAAATGTGACCGGGGAACGCTACCTCTGGGCCACCAGTTCAATAAAAGCAGTCCTAGACTCTGCTATATTTCACACAAAGCCTGTTCATCGAGCTTATGGCGCCGTGAACCTCTAATGGGGACCACCCGTGCTGCTTAGGTGATCAGAGCAACGTTTTACCAAATGCGGCTTCGAAACACGAGGATCCAAATATATTTTGTAGCCCAATAAAGCACTCGGACTTCTACATATAATCAACACCTCACCCCACCAGGATTCAAACCCACGATCTTATAATTGTGACCGGGATATGCTACCTCTGGGCCATCAGGACAATAAATGCAGTCCTAGACTCTACTATATTTCACACAAAGCCTGTTTAACGACCTTATGGCGCCATGAACTTCTAATGGGGACCACCCGTGCCGCTTAGGTGATCAGAGCAACGTTTTACCATATCCGGCTTCGAAACACGAGGATCCATATATATTTCATTAACCTAATAAAGCACGCGGACTTCTCCATATAAACACCTCACCCCACCATGATTTGAACACACGATCTTATAATTGTGGCCGGGGAATGCTACCTCTGGGCCACGAGGACACTAAAAGCAGTCGTAGACTCTGCTATATTTCACACAAAGACTGTTCAACGAGCTTTTGGCGCCGTGAACCTCTAATGGGGACCACCCGTGCCGCTTAGGTGATCACAGCAACGTTTTACCAAATACGGCTTCGAAACACGCGGATCCATATATATTTCATTAGCCCAATAAAGCACGCGGACTTCTACATATAATCAACACCTCACCCCACCAGGATTTCAACCAACGATCTTAAAATTGTGACCGGGGAACGCTACTTCTGGGCCACTAGGACAATAAAAGCTGTCCTAGACTCTGCTATATTTCACACAAAGCCTGTTCAACGAGCTTATGGCGCCGTGAACCACTATAGGGGACCACCCGTGCCGCTTAGGTGATCAGAGCAACGTTTACCCAAATGCGGCTTCAAAACCCGAGGATCCATATATATTTCATTAGCCCAATAACGCACGCTGAATTCTACATATAATCAACGCCTCACCCCACCAGGATTTAAACCCACGATCTTATAATTGTGACCGGGGAACGCTACCTTTGGGCCACCAGGATAATTAAAGCAGTCCTAGACTGTGCTATATTTCACACAAAGCCTGTTCAATGAGCTTTTGGCGCCGTGAACCTCTAATGGGGACCACCTGTTATTAGGGTGATCAGAGTAACGTTTTACCAAAGTGCTTCAACACGAGATCCCATATATTTCATTAGCCCAATAAAGCACGCTGGACTTCTTTCATATAATCAACAACACCTCACCCCACCAGGATCTGAACTCCACGATCTTCTAATTCAGACCGGGAACGCTACCTCTGGGCCACCAGGACAAAAAAAGCAGTCCTAGACTCTGCTATATTTCACATAAAGCCTGTTCAATGAGCTTATGGCGCCGTGAACCTCTAATGGGGACTGTATGTATATTATGTATGCTGGATTATGTATTATGTATGTATATTATGTATGTGCTCCATTTATATTTATTCAGTCTAGCTAGCAGCGCAGGCAATGTTTATACTATATCCCACACGCTTAATTAATGTGCCTGGCGACGTATGGAAGCTGCTAATGTATCACTTGCCATACGTCGTCTATGGTAGTTGACCAGGACCTTAGCTAGGGAGCAGTGCTACCCACCTCTGTGTACATACTCTTATCCAGTAAACCGAACCTACAAAACTATACAGGTGTTTGTGTTCTCTCCTGTATATAGAACTTATTACCCAGAATACCTAACATGGCGCAGTGCGTAGTTTTACTGGATTATTACGAGTGATTAGTGCAAGTTTGTGGAAAGCCGGCTGATGGATCCTCGCCTTGGGTCAACCCCGCGTCATCCCTCGAAGAATTTCGCAACTTTGAGCAGTGTCAGTGACAGTGATTTTCTGTGAAGTGTTTAGTGCATTGTGTGTTTCGTGCCATTCATGTGTGACCTTGTTCGAACGGATTTCCAAGGTATACGGCATGTTCTGGGCATTTGTGGGGTGTAGAGCTCAGCGCACCCTCCTCTGACCGTTTACAGAGAGCGACTGAGCTACTCCTATCTCCACCCCCCTCCCTCACAGCGCCGCCTCCACCCCCCCTCACAGCTGGGGCGAGACGCTCTGCCTGCCTGGGACACACACACATACATGTACTAACACTTGCTGACCGCGCGGTTTCTTATATATATTTTATATATATAACCTACTTATCTGTGTATTTAATTAAAAATTTTTGTCTGAAATCTTGTTGATACGACGGGCTGACCGGTCAACACTGATTTAAGACACAGCACACAGAGGAAGTAGTTATGTCTCATGCCTTACGTAGCCGTGGACCCAGCGCCTGGATGAGTCAAGCGGATGATAGTCCCCCAGAGATGGATGACCAGGCTGACCATGACACCCCAGCTCCCACAACATCGCGCAGCCCTTCACCTCAACATTCAGCGTTATCTCCAGAGATAATTGCCTTAATGAAGTTTATGAGAGATGAGAGACGCGAGGATGAAGCTCACAGACGTTTGGCGGATGAGCACAGAAGGCAAGCAGAGGCAGAACGAGACCACCAACGGAGAATGGAAGACAGTGCACGGTTTGAAGCCTTGATATCTCGCCTCACTGTTAACCAAGCCCCTGGCTCTAACACTGCCTCGGTACTGAATGGTTCAGATACCTCATCCATGCTTCCTTCACGCCCCCCAGCCCCACCTAAAGCAGCAGCTCAAACACCGCCCATCTTGGAGCCTGATGTAAATTTCCAGACTTTTCGCGAATGGCGGCGGCGGTGGGCTGATTATGCTACAATGGTGGATCTCCAGAGTTTGTCACAGCCTAAACAACTCATCCAGCTGCGTATGTGCCTGTCCTTGGAAGTTCAGCGTGTCTTAGAACATACGTTGCAGGTACCCCCAACCTCTTCGCTGTCTGTAGAGGAGGTACTGGACGTTCTACAACGGCACATCAAAGGACAGCAGAATGAAGCTCTGCGCAGGAGGGAATTGTTTAGCTGCAGACAGATGGAGGGTGAGTCTTTTGACGCTTTTTATGTACGTCTTAAGAGAGCCTCGGAAGAGGTAGATATATGTTTAGGCCACCACCAGCAGTGCGAGGAGACCCAGTTGAAGCAGGTGATCCTGATGGGTGTTAAGGACGAGGAACTTGTCCAACGCCTCACCTCCCTCGACTCTTCCTCTTCTCTTCAGGATGTGTTGACGATATGTCGCTCCTATGAGGCTGCCAGGTGTGCCACCTCTGCCATCCGAGCTCCCCCTACAGCTGTACGCGCTGTTTCCCGGTACAAGAAGGACAAGAAGTCTGCTCCTACGCCTTCGCCCACCACGTCCACGCCCGGTTCATTTTGTAACAACTGTGGTAAGCAGCACGGAACACAGGTGTGTCCAGCTGCTCAGTCTACCTGCAACAGTTGTGACCGTATGGGCCACTGGTCGCTCACAGTGCGGTGCCCAGCTAAGTACGTACAGTGCAATGTGTGCGGTCGTCTGGGCCACTATGACAAGTGTTGCCCTACCCACGAACCCAAGGGACAGCGTCGGCGGAAGCTTCGGCGCCCTTCTACCAGTGAGGGCCGCCCACAGTCGCCAAATCAGAGGCACGACGACCCTGGACAAAGCCCGACCCATTTTAGGAGGGTGTACTCCTCGCATCCCAGGACCAAAGTCCCCCAGTACATCAGCGTCATCGTGACCTACGGCGGTGTGTCATCCCGTCTTCAGATGTTGCCCGACACCGGCGCTGATGCTACAGTCATCGGTCCCCAGCATTTGCGATGCTTGGGGCTCTCTCCAAGCGATCTAGGACCGCCTCCCGAGGACCTCTGCGTCATGGCAGATGGTTCACAGATGGCCCCAGCCCTGGGTTCACTCTATGCACATGTCACCTTTGGCAACAGGTCGTGTCAGGCCTGGATTGACGTGCATAATGGTGTCCCGACTCCCTTGCTGTCCTACAGACATTGTCAAGAGTTGGCCATCATCTCCCAGGACTTCCCAACACCGATTCTCGAGGCAAATTACGCCAACAGAGTGCATGAAGGGAGCAGCAACTACCCTGCTGCCGCCCTACCCCTACCTCTGGCCAGTGACACCTCTCCTTCGGTAGTTGTCCCTGCTGCATCACGTCCCCACGCCTTGGCTCGCCTTCACGACAGTCACCGTGGAGCTGAGGCCACCAAACGACGTGCACGACAGACTGTGTTCCGGCCTGGCATCGACCCCGACATCTCCAATGCTGTCCAGGTGTGTAAGCCCCGCCACGTATTACAACCCAGCCAGCAGCAGGTACCCTTCATGAGTGACGACAACCCCACCCGCCCCTTTGAGTCTGTGTCGGCCGACTTTTTCTGTGTGTCAGGAAAGTCCTTCCTGGTTATCGTCGACCGCCTCTCTGGTTGGCCGGTTGTCATCAAGGGCGGTAATGACACGACGTCTGCCGCCACCATCAGCAAGTTCCGCCACTACTTCCGTGACGTGGGCGTTCCTGTACGCCTGCGAACCGACGGAGGGCCTCAGTTCACAAGCCGGGACTTTGCTGCGTTCCTTGACCGATGGGGAGTCCGGCATGTGTTGTCATCGCCCCATTACCCGCAGTCCAACGGCCACGCTGAGGCTGCTGTCAAATCCCTGAAGCACCTCATCCTTAAGGTGGCCCCTTCTGGGAACATTGACTGCGAGGCCTTCGACCGGGGTCTTCTTGAACTCCGCAACACACCCAACTACACCGGACGCTCCCCTGCCCAGGTTTTGTATGGGCGCCCCCTTCGTTCTTGTGTCCCTGCTCACCCTCAATCCTTCTCCAAGGAGTGGCAGGCTAAGACAGAGGATTGTGATCGCCGAGCCGCCGAACGTGTTCAGGACGTCGTCGCCCGCTACAACGACCACGCCCGTTCTCTCCCCAGGTTGAGTGTCGGTACCCAAGTCCGTGTTCAGGACCCGACCTCCCTACGTTGGGACAAAGTAGGCGTAGTCATGGGTCTCGGCAGGTCACGGGACTACCAGGTGCGGTTACCCAGTGGTCGTGTGTGGTGGAGGAACCGCCGTTTTCTCCGCCCCGTAACACTGCCTTCTGCTGGCCCCGCCACCAGTGTTGAGTCCCATACCCTTCCCAGTGATGAAGTCCCTCGACGCTCAGAACGGATCCAGAAGAAAAGGTCCGCTCAAGACTTTGCTATGAGCGTATAGGGGGGAGGGAGGTGTATGTATATTATGTATGCTGGATTATGTATTATGTATGTATATTATGTATGTGCTCCATTTATATTTATTCAGCCTAGCTAGCAGCGTGTGGCAATGTTATTACCATATCCCACACGCTTAATTAATGTGCCTGGCGACGTATGGAAGCTGCTAATGTATCACTTGCCATACGTCGTCTATGGTAGTTGACCAGGACCTTAGCTAGGGAGCAGTGCTATCCACCTCTGTGTACATACTCTTATCCAGTAAACCGAACCTACAAAACTATACAGGTGTTTGTGTTCTCTCCTGTATATAGAACTTATTACCCAGAATACCTAACAGAGACCACCCGTGCCGCTTAGGCGATCAGAGCAACGTTTTACCAAATGCCGTTTCGAAAAACGAGGATCCATATATATTTCATTAGCCCAATAAAGCACGCGGACTTCTACATATAATCAACACCTCACCCCACCAGGATTTGAACCCACGGTCTTATAATTGTGACCGGGGGACGCTACCTCTGGGCCACCAGGACACTAAAAGCATTACTAGACTCTGCTATATTTCACACAAAGCCTGTTCAACGAGCTTATGGCGCCGTGAACCTCTAATGGGGACCACGCGTGCCGCTTAGGTGATCAGAGCAACGTTTTACCAAATGCGGCTTCGAAACCCGAGGATCCATATATTTTTCATTAGCCCAATAAAGCACGCGGACTTCTACATATAATCAACATCTCACCTCACCAGGATTTGAACCCACGATCTTCTAACTGTGACGGGCGAATGCTACCTCTGGGCCACCAGGACAATAAAAGCAGTCCTAGATTCTGCTATATTTCACACAAAGCCTGTTCAACGAGATTATGGCGCCGTGAACCTCTAATGGGGACCACCCGTGCCGCTTAGGTGATCAGAGCAACGTTTTACCAAATGCGGCTTCGAATCACGAGGATCCATATATATTTCATTAGCCCAATAAAGCAAGCGGACTTCTACATATAATCAACACCTCACCCCACCAGAATTTGAACCCACAATCTTATAATTGTGACCGGGGGACGCTACCTCTGGGCCACCAGGACAATAAAAGCAGTCCTAGACTCTGCTATATTTCACACAAAGCCTGTTCAACGAGCTTATGGCGCCGTGAACCTCTAATGGGGACCACGCACGCCGCTTAGGTGATCAGAGCAACGTTTTACCAAATGCGGCTTCGAAACACGAGGATCCATATATATTTCATTAGCCCAATAAAGCACGCGGACTTCTTCATATAATCAACACCTCACCCCACCAGGATTCGAACCCACGATCTTCTAATTGTGACCGGGGAACGCTACCTTTGGCCCACCAGGACACTAAAAGCATTCCTAGACTCTGCTATATTTCACACAAAGCCTGTTCAACGAGCTTATGGCGCCGTGAACCTCTAATGGGGACCCCCCGTGCCGCTTAGGTGATCAGAGCAACGTTTTACCAAATGTGGCTTCGAAACAAGAGGATCCATATATATTTCATTAGACCATTAAAGCACGCGGACTTCTACATATAATCAACACCTCACCCCACTAGGATTTGAACCCACGATCTTATAATTGTGACCGGGGAACGCTATCGCTGGGCCACCAGGACAATAAAAGCAGTCCTAGACTCTTCTATATTTCTCACAAAGCCTGTTCAACGAGCTTATGGCGCCGTGAACCTCTAATGGGGACCACCCGTGCCGCTTAGGTGATCAGAGCAACGTTTTACCAAATCCGGCTTCGAAACACGAGGATCCATATATATTTCATTAGCCCAATAAAGCACGCGGACTTCTGCATATAATCAACACCTCACCCCACCAGGATTTGAACCCACGATCTTATAATTGTGACCGGGAAACGCTACCTCTGGGCCACAAGGACAATAAAAGCAGTCCTAGACTCTGCTATATTTCACACAAAGCCTGTTCAACGAGCTTATGGCGCCGTGAACCTCTAATGAGGACCACCCGTGCCGCTTAGGTGATCAGAGCAACGTTTTACCAAATCCGGCTTGGAAATACGAGGATCCATATATATTTCATTAGCCCAATAAAGCACAAGGACTTCTACATATAATCAACACCTCACCCCACCAGGATTTGAACCCACGATCTTATAAATGTGACTGGGGAACGCTACCTCTGGGCCACCAGTTCAATAAAAGCAGTCCTAGACTCTGCTATATTTCACACAAAGCCTGTTCAACGAGCTTATGGCGCCGTGAACCTCTAATGGGGACCACCCGTGCTGCTTAGGTGATCAGAGCAACGTTTTACCAAATGCGGCTTCGAAACACGAGGATCCAAATATATTTTATAGCCCAATAAAGCACTCGGACTTCGACATATAATCAACACCTCACCCCACCAGGATTCAAACCCAGGATCTTAGAATTGTGACCGGGATATGCTACCTCTGGGCCATCAGGACAATAAAAGCAGTCCTAGACTCTACTATATTTCACACAAAGCCTGTTTAACGACCTTATGGCGCTATGAACCTCTAATGGGGACCACCCGTGCCGCTTAGGTGATCAGAGCAACGTTTTACCATATCCGGCTTCGAAACACGAGGATCCATATATATTTCATTAGCCTAATAAAGCACGCGGACTTCTACATATAAACACCTCACCCCACCATGATTTGAACCCACGATCTTATAATTGTGGCCGGGGAATGCTACCTCTGGGCCACCAGGACACTAAATGCAGTCGTAGACTCTGCTATATTTCACACAAAGACTGTTCAACGAGCTTTTGGTGCCGTGAACCTCTAATGGGGACCACCCGTGCCGCTTAGGTGATCAAAGCAACGTTTTACCAAATGCGGCTTCGAAACACGCGGATCCATATATATTTCAATCGCCCAATAAAGCACGCGGACTTCTACATATAATCAACACCTCACCCCACCAGGATTTGAACCCATGATCTTATAATTGTGACCGGGGGACGCTACCTCTGAGCCACCAGGACAATAAAAGCAGTCCTAGACTCTGCTATATTTCACACAAAGCCTGTTCAACGAGTTTATGGCGCCATGAACCTCTAATGGGGACCACCCGTGCCGCTTAGGTGATCAGAGCAACGTTTTACCAAATGCGACTTCGAAACACGAGGATCCATATATATTTCATTAGCCCAATAAAGCACGCGGACTTCTTCATATAATCAACACCTCACCCCACCAGGATTCGAACCCACGATCTTCTAATTGTGACCGGGGAACGCTACCTCTGGGCCACCAGGACACTAAAGGCATTCCTAGACTCTGCTATATTTCACACAAAGCCTGTTCAATGAGCTTATGGCGCCGTGAACCTCTAATGGGGACCACCCGTGCCGCTTAGGTGATCAGAGCAACGTTTTACCAAATCCGGCTTCGAAACACGAGGATCCATATATATTTCCTTAGCCCAATAAAGCACGCGGACTTCTACATATAATCAACACCTCACCCCACCAGGATTTGAAACCACGATCTTCTAATTGTGACGGGGGAACGCTACCTCTGGGCCACCAGGACAATAAAAGCAGTCCTGGATTCTGATATATTTCACACAAAGCCTGTTCAACGAGATTATGGCGCCGTGAACCTCTAATGGGGACCACCCGTGCCGCTTAGGTGTTCAGAGCAACGTTTTACCAAATGCGGCTTCGAATCACGAGGATCCATATATATTTCATTAGCCCAATAAAGCACGCGGACTTCTACATATAATCAACACCTCACCCCACCAGGATTTGAACCCACAATTTTATAATTGTGACCGGGGGACGCTACCTCTGGGCCACCAGGACAATAAAAGCAGTCCTAGACTCTGCTATATTTCACACAAAGCCTGTTCAACGAGCTTATGGCGCCGTGAACCTCTAATGGGGACCACCCGTGCCGCGTAGGTGATCAGACCAACCTTTTACCAAATGCGGCTTCGAAACAAGAAGGATCAATATATATTTCATTAGCCCAATAAAGCACGCGGACTTCTACATATAATCAACACCTCACCCCACCAGGATTCAAACCCACGATCTATTAATTGTGACCGGGATATGCTACCTCTGGGCCATTAGGACAATAAAAGCAGTCCTAGACTCTACTATATTTCACACAAAGCCTGTTCAACGACCTTATGGCGCCATGAACCTCTAATGGGGACCACCCGTGCCGCTTAGGTGATCAGAGCAACGTTTTACCAAATGCGGCTACGAAACAAGAAGGATCCATATATATTTCATTAGCCCAATAAAGCACGCGGATTTCTACATATAAACACCTCACCCCACCATGATTTAAACCCACGATCTTATAATTGTGGCCGGGGAATGCTACCTCTGGGCCACCAGGACACTAAAAGCATTCGTAGACTCTGCTATATTTCACACAAAGACTGTTCAATGAGCTTATGGCGGCGTGAACCTCTAATGGGGACCCCCCGTGCCGCTTACGTGATCAGAGCAACGTTTTCCCAAATGTGGCTTCGAAACCCGAGGATCCATATATATTTCATTAGGCCATTAAAGCACGCGGACTTCTACATATAATCAACACCTCATCCCACCAGGATTTGAACCCACGGTCTTATAATTGTGACCGGGGGACGCTACCTCTGGGCCACCAGAAAACTAAAAGCATTCCTAGACTCTGCTATATTTCACACAAAGCCTGTTCAACGAGCTTATGGCGCCGTGAACCTCTAATGGGGACCACCCGTGCCGCTTAGGTGATCAGAGCAACGTTTTACCAAATGCGGCTTCGAAACCCGAGGATCCATATATTTTTCATTAGCCCAATAAAGCACGCGGACTTCTACATATAATCAACACCTCACCCCACCAGGATTTGAACCCACGATCTTATAATTGTGAAGGGGGAATGCTACCTCTGGGCCACCAGGACAAAAATAAGCAGTCCTAGACTCTGCTATATTTCACACAAAGCCTGTTCAACGAGCTTATGGCGCCGTGAACCTCTAATGGGGACCACCCGTGCCGCTTAGGTGATCAGAGCAACATTTTACCAAATGCGGCTTCGAAACACGAGGATCCATATATATTTCATTAGACCATTAAAGCACGCGGACTTCTACATATAATCAACACCTCACCCCACCAGGATTTGAACCCACAATCTTATAATTGTGACAGGGGGACGCTACCTCTGGGCCACCAGGACAATAAAAGCAGTCCTAGACTCTGCTATATTTCACACAAAGCCTGTTCAACGATCTTATGGCGCCGTGAACCTCTAATGGGGACCACCCGTGCCGCTTAGGTGATCAGAGCAACGTTTTACCAAATGCGGCTTCGAAACACGAGGATCCATATATATTTCATTAGCCCAATAAAGCACGGGACTCTACATATAATCAACACCTCACCCCACCAGGATTTGAACCTAATGATCTTATAATCAAGTGGACTGGGAACGCCACTCTGGGCCACTAGGACAATAAAAGCAGTCCTAGACTCTGCTATATTTCACACAAAGCTGTCTAATGAGCTTATGGCGCCGTGAACCTCTAATGGGGACCACCCATGCCGCTTAGGTGATCAGGGTAACGTTTTACCAAATGCGGCTTGAAACACGAGGATCCCTATATATTTCTATTAGCCCAACAGCACGGACTTCTTCTACATATAATCAACACCTCACCCCACCAGGATTTGAACCCACGGTCTTATAATTGTGACCGGTGGACGCTACCTCTGGGCCACCAGGACACTAAAAGCATTCCTAGACTCTGCTATATTGCACACAAAGCCTGTTCAACGAGCTTATGGCGCCGTGAACCTCTAATGGGGACCAAACGTGCCGCTTAGGTGATCAGAGCAACGTTTTACCAAATGCGGCTTCGAAACCCGAGGATCCATATATTTTTCATTAGCCCAATAAAGCACACGGACTTCTACATATAATCAACATCTCACCTCGCCAGGATTTTGACCCACGATCTTATAATTGTGACCGGGGAATGCTACCTCTGGGCCACCAGGACAATAAAAGCAGTCCTAGACTCTGCTATATTTCACACAAAGCTTGTTCAACGAGCTTGTGGCGCCCAGAACCTCTAATGGGGACCACCCGTGCCGCTTAGGTGATCAGAACAACGTTTTACCAAACAAGGCTTCAAACACGAGGATCCATATATATTTCATTAGCCCACAAAGTCGCGGACTTCTACATATAATCAACACCTCACCCCACCAGGATTTGAACCCACGGTCTTATAATTGTGACCGGTGGACGCTACCTCTGGGCCACCACGACAATAAAAGCAGTTCTAGACTCTACTATATTTCACACAAAGCCTGTTCAACGAGCTTATGGCGCTATGAACCGCTATAGGGGACCACCCGTGCCGCTTAGGTGATCAGAGCAACGTTTTACCAAATGCGGCTTCGAATCACGAGGATCCATATATATTTCATTAGCCCAATAAAGCAAGCGGACTTCTACATATAATCAACACCTCACCCCACCAGAATTTGAACCCACAATCTTATAATTGTGACCGGGGGACGCTACTTCTGGGCCACCAGGACAATAAAAGCAGTCCTAGACTCTGCTATATTTCACACAAAGCCTGTTCAACGAGCTTATGGCGCCGTGAACCTCTAATGGGGACCACGCACGCTGCTTAGGTGATCAGAGCAACGTTTTACCAAATGCGGCTTCGAAACACGAGGATCCATATATATTTCATTAGCCCAATAAAGCACGCGGACTTCTTCATATAATCAACACCTCACCCCACCAGGATTCGGAACCCACGATCTTCTAATTGTGACTGAACGCTTACCTTTGGCCCAATTAGACACTAAAAGCATCTTCCTAGACTCTGCTATATTTCACACAAAGCCTGTTCAACGAGCTTATGGCGCCGTGAACCTCTAATGGGACCCCCCTGCGCTTTTAGGTGATCAGAGCAACGTTTTATCAAATGTTGCTTCGAAACAAGAGGATCCATATATATTTCATTAGACCATTAAAGCACGCGGACTTCTACATATAATCAACACCTCACCCCACCAGGATTTGAACCAACGATCTTATAATTGTGACCGGGGAACGCTACCGCTGGGCCACCAGGACAATAAAAGCAGTCCTAGACTCTGCTATATTTCACACAAAGCCTGTTCAACGAGCTTATGGCGCCGTGAACCTCTAATGGGGGCCACCCGTGCCGCTTAGGTGATCAGACCAACGTTTTACCAAATGCCGCTTCGAAACAAGAAGGATCCATATATATTTCATTAGCCCAATGAAGCACGCGGACTTCTACATATAATCAACACCTCACCCCACCAGGGTTCAAACCCACGATCTTATAATTGTGACCGGGGTATGCTACCTCTGGGCCACCACGACAATAAAAGCAGTTCTAGACTCTACTATATTTCACACAAAGCCTGTTCAACGACCTTATGGCGCCATGAACCTCTAATGGGGACCACCCGTGCCGCTTAGGTGATCGGAGCAACGTTTTACCAAATGCGGCTTCGAAACACGAGGATCCCTATATATTTCATTAGCCCAATAAAGCACGCTTTCTTCTACATATAATCAACACCTCACCCCACCAGGATTTGAACCCACGATCTTATAATTGTGACCGGGGAACGCTACCTCTGGGCCACCAGGACAATAAAAGCAGTCCTAGACTCTACTATATTTCACACAAGCCTGTTCAACGAGCTTATGGCGCTATGAACCACTATAGGGGACCACCCGTGCCGCTTAGGTGATCAGAGCAACGTTTAACCAAATGCTGCTTCGAAACCCGAGGATCCATAAATATTTCATTAGCCCAATAAAGCACTCAGACTTCTACATATAATCAAAGCCTCACCCCACTAGGATTTGAAGCCACGATCTTATAATTGTCACCGGGGAACGCTACCTCTGGGCCACCAGGACAATAAAAGCAGTCCTAGACTCTACTATATTTCACACAAGCCTGTTCAACGATCTTATGGCGCCATGAACCTCTAATGGGGACCACCCGGGCCGCTTAGGTAATCAGAGCACCGTTTTACCAAATCCGGTTTCGAAACACGAGGATCCATATATATTTCATTAGCCCAATAAAGCACGCGGACTTTTACATATAATCAACACCTCACCCTACCAGGATTTGAATCCACGATCTTATAATTGTGACCAGGAAACGCTACCTCTGGGCCACTAGGACAATAAAAGCAGTCCTAAACTCTGCTATATTTCACTCAAAGCCTGTTCAACGAGCTTATGGGCCGTGAACCTCTAATGGGGACCACCCGTGCCACTTAGGTGATCAGAGCAACGTTTTACCGAATGCGGCTTCGAAACACGAGGATCCATATATATTTCTTTAGCCCAATATAGCACGCGGACTTCTACATATAATCAACACCTCACCCCACCAGGATTTGAACCCACGATCTTATAATTGTGACCGGGGGACGCTATCTCTGGGCCACCAGGACAATAAAAGCATTCCTAGACTCTGTGCTATATTTCACACAAAGCCTGTCTAACTTGGTTTATGGCACTGTGAACTCCTACTGTGAATTCACCAAAGCGCTTAGGTGATCAGAGCAACGTTTTACCAAATGCGTGCTTGGAAACACGAGATCCATATATATTCTATTAAAGCCCAATAAATCACTCTGGACTTAAGTATATATAATCAACACCTCACCCCACCAGGATTAAAACCCACGATCTTATAATTGTGACCGGGAAACGCTACCTCTGGGCCACTAAGACAATAAAAGCAGTCCTAGACTCTGCTATATTTCACACAAAGCCTGTTCAACGAGCTTATGGCGCTGTGAACCACTATAGGGGACCACCCATGCCGCTTAGGTGATCAGAGCAACGTTTTACCAAATTCGGCTTCGAAACACGAGGATCCATATATATTTCATTAGCCCAATAAAGCACGCGGATTCTACCTATAATCAACACCTCACCCCACCAGGATTTGAACCCACGATCTTCTAATTGTGACCGGGGACGCTACCTCTGGGCCACCAGGACAATAAAGCAGTCCTAGACTCTGCTATATTTCACATTAAAGCCTGTTCAACGAGCTTATGGCGCTGTGAACTGTAATGGGGACCACTCAAAAGGTTTAGGTGATCAGACCAACATTTTACCAAATGCGGCTTCGAAACAAGAAGGATCCATATATATTTCTATTAGCCCAATAAAGCACGCGGACTTCAACATTTAATCAACACCTCACCCCACCAGGATTTGAAACCACGATCTTATAATTGTGACCGGGGAACGCTACCTCTGGGCCACCAGGACAATAAAAGCAGTGCTAGACTCTGCTATATTTCACACAAAACCTGTTCAACGAGCCTATGGCGCCATGAACCTCTGATGGGGACCACCCATGCCGCTTAGGTGATCGGAGCAACGTTTTAACAAATGCGGCTTCGAAGCACGAGGATCCATATATATTTCATTAGCCCAATAAAGCACGCGGATTTCTTCATATAATCAACACCTCACCCCACCAGGATTCGAACCCACGATCTTCTAATTATGACCGGGGAACGCTACCTCTGGCTCACCAGGAGACTAAAAGCATTCCTAGACTCTGCTATATTTCACACAAAGCCTGTTCAACGAGCTTGTGGCGCCCAGAACCTCTAATGGGGACCACCCGTGCCGCATAGGTGATCAGAATAAACTTTTTACCAAATGCGGCTTCGAAACACGAGGATCCATATATATTTCATTAGCCCAATAAAGCACGCGGACTTCTACATATAATCAACACCTCATCCCACCAGGATTTGAACCCACGATCTTCTAACTGTGACGGGCGAATGCTACCTCTGGGCCACCAGGACAATAAAAGCAGTCCTAGATTCTGCTATATTTCACACAAAGCCTGTTCAACGAGCTTATGGCGCCGTGAACCTCTAATGGGGACCCCCCGTGCCGCTTAGGTGATCAGAGCAACGTTTTACCAAATGTGGCTTCGAAACCCGAGGATCCATATATATTTCATTAGACCATTAAAGCACGCGGACTTCTACATGTAATCAACACCTCACCCCACCAGGATTTGAACCAACGATCTTATAATTGTGACCGGGGAACGCTACCGCTGGGCCACCAGGACAATAACAGCAGTCCTAGACTCTGCTATATTTCACACAAAGCCTGTTCAATGAGCTTATGGCGCCGTGAACCTCTAATGGGGACCACCCATGCCGTTTAGGTGATTAGAGCAACGTTTTACCAAATGCGGCTTCGAAACACGAGGATCCATATATATTTCATTAGCCCAATAAAGCACGCTCACTTCTTCATATAATCAACAACACACCCCACCAGGATTCGAACCCAAGATCTTCTAATTGTGACCGGGGAACGCTACCTCTGGGCCACCAGGACACTAAGAGCAGTCCTAGACTCTGCTATATTACACACAAAGCCTGTTCAACGAGCTTATGGCGCCATGAACCTCTAATGGGGACCACCCGTGCCGCTTAGGTGATCAGACCAACGTTTTACTAAATGCGGCTTCGAAACAAGAAGGATCCATATATATATCATTAGCCCAATAAAGCACGCGGACTTCTACATATAATCAACACCTCACCCCACCAGGGTTCAAACCCACGATCTTATAATTGTGACCGGGGTATGCTACCTCTGGGCCACCACGACAATAAAAGCAGTTCTAGACTCTACTATATTTCACACAAAGCCTGTTCAATGAGCTTATGGCGCTATGAACCACTATAGGGGACCACCCGTGCCGCTTAGGTGATCAGAGCAACGTTTTACCAAATGCGGCTTGAAAACACGAGGATCCATATATATTTCATTAGCCCAATAAATCACTCGGACTTCTACATATAATCAACACCTCACCCTACCAGGATTCAAACCAATGATATTATAATTGTGACCGGGGTATGCTACCTCTGGGCCACCAGGACAAGAAAAGCAGTCCTAGACTCTACTATATTTCACACAAAGCCTGTTCAACGACCTTATGGCGCCATGAACCTCTAATGGGGACCACCAGTGCCGCTTAGGTGATCAGAGCAACGTTTTACCAAATCCGGTTTCGAAACACGAGGATCCATATATATTTCATTAGCCCAATAAAGCACGTGGACTTTCTACATATAATCAACACCTCACCCTACCAGGATTTGAACCCACGATCTTATAATTGTGACCGGGGAACGCTACCTCTGGGCCACTAGGACAATAAAAGCAGTCCTAGACTCTGCTATATTTCACACAAAGCCTGTTCAACGAGCTTATGGCGCCGTGAACCTCTAATGGGGACCACCCGTGCCGCTTAGGTGATCAGAGCAACGTTTTACCAAATGTGGCTTCGAAACCCGAGGATCCATATATATTTCATTAGCCCATTAAAGCACGCGGACTTCTACATGTAATCAACACCTCACCCCACCAGGATTCAAACCCACGATCTTATAATTGTGACCGGGGTATGCTACCTCTGGGCCACAAGGACAATAAAAGCAGTCCTAGACTCTACTATATTTCACACAAAGACTGTTGAACGACCTTATGGCGCCATGAACCTCTAATGGAGACCACCCGTGCCGCTTAGGTGATCAGAGCAACCTTTTACCAAATCCGGCTTGGAAACACGAGGATCCATATATATTTCATTAGCCCAATAAATCACTCGGACTTCTACATATAATCAACACCTCACCCTACCAGGATTCAAACCCACGATCTTATAATTGTGACCGGGGTATGCTACCTCTGGGCCACCAGGACAATAAAAGCAGTCCTAGACTCTACTATATTTCACACAAAGCCTGTTCAACGACCTTATGGCACCATGAACCTCTAATGGGGACCACCCGTGCCACTTAGGTGATCAGAGCAACGTTTTACCAAATGAAGCTTCGAAACACGAGGATCCATATATATTTCATTAGCCCAATTAAGCACGCGGACTTCTTCATATAATCAACACCTCACCCCACCAGGATTCGAACCCACGATCTTCTAATTGCGACCGGGGAACGCTACCTCTGGGCCACCAGGACACTAAAAGCATTCGTAGACTCTGCTATATTTCACACAAAGCCTGTTCAACTTGCTTATGGCACCGTGAACCTCTAATGGGGAACACCCGTGCCGCTTAGGTGATCAGAGCAACGTTTTACCAAATGCGGCTTCGAAACAAGGAGGATCCATAAATATTTCATTAGCCCAATAAAGCACGTGGACTTCTACATATAATCAACACCTCACCCCACCAGGATTTGTCCCCACGATCTTATAATTGTGAGCGGGGAACGCTACCTCTGGGCCACCAGGACAATAAAAGCAGTCCTAGACTCTGGTATATTTCACACAAAGCCTGTTCAACGAGCTTATGGCGCCGTGAACCTCTAATGGGGACCACCCGTACCGCTTAGGTGATAAGAGCAACGTTTTACCAAATCCGGCTTCGAAACAAGAGGATCCATATATATTTCATTAGCCCAATAAAGCACGCTGACTTCTACATATAATCAACACCTCACCCCACCAGGATTCAAACCCACGATCTTATAATTGTGACCGGGGTATGCTACCTCTGGGCCACCAGGACAATAAAAGCAGTCCTAGACTCTACTATATTTCACACAAAGCCTGTTCAACGACCTTATGGCACCATGAACCTCTAATGGGGACCACCCGTGCCGCTTAGGTGATCAGGGCAAAGTTTTACCAAATCTGGCTTCGAAACACGAGGATCCATGTATATTTCATTAGCCCAATAAAGCATGCGGACTTCTACATATAATCAACACCTCACCCCACCAGGATTTGAACCCACGATCTTATAATTGTGACCGGGGAACGCTACATCTAGCCCACCAGGACACTAAAAGCATTCCTAGACTCTGCTATATTTCACACAAAGCCTGTTCAACGAGCTTATGGCGCCGTGAACCTCTAATGGGGACCCCCCGTGCCGCTTAGGTGATCAGAGCAACGTTTTACCAAATGTGGCTTCGAAACCCGAGGATCCATATATATTTCTTTAGACCATTAATGCACGCGGACTTCTACATATAATCAACACCTCACCCCACCAGGATTTGAACCAACAATCTTATAATTGTGACCGGGGGACGCTACCTCTGGGCCACCAGGACAATAAAAGCAGTCCTAGACTCTGCTATATTTCACACAAAGCCTGTTCAACGAGCTTATGGCGCCGTGAACCTGTAATGGGGACCACCCGTGCTGCTTAGGTGATCAGACCAACATTTTACCAAATGCGGCTTCGAAACAAGAAGGATCCATATATATTTCATTAGCCCAATAAAGCACGCGGACTTCTACATTTAATCAACACCTCACCCCACCAGGATTTGAACCCACGATCTCATAATTGTGACCGGGGAACGCTACCTCTGGGCCACCAGGACAATAAAAGCAGTCCTAGACTCTGCAATATTTCACACAAAGCCTGTTCAACGAGCTTATGGCGCTGTGAACCTCTGATGGGGACCACCCATGCCGCTTAGGTGATCGGAGCAACGTTTTACCAAATGCGGCTTCGAAGCACGAGTATCCATATATATTTCATTAGCCCAATAAAGCACGCGGACTTCTTCATATAATCAACACCTCACCCCACCAGGATTCGAACCCACGATCTTCTAATTATGACCGGGGAACGCTACCTCTGGCTCACCAGGAGATTAAAAGCATTCCTAGTCTCTGCTATATTTCACACAAAGCCTGTTCAACGAGCTTGTGGCGCCCAGAACCTCTAATGGGGACCACCCGTGCCGCTTAGGTGATCAGAATAAACTTTTTACCAAATGCGGCTTCGAAACACGAGGATCCATATATATTTCATTAGCCCAATAAAGCACGCGGACTTCTACATATAATCAACACCTCATCCCACCAGGATTTGAACCCACGATCTTCTAACTGTGACGGGCGAATGCTACCTCTGGGCCACCAGGACAATAAAAGCAGTCCTAGATTCTGCTATATTTCACACAAAGCCTGTTCAACGAGCTTATGGCGCCGTGAACCTCTAATGGGGACCCCCCGTGCCGCTTAGGTGATCAGAGCAACGTTTTACCAAATGTGGCTTCGAAACCCGAGGATCCATATATATTTCATTAGACCATTAAAGCACGCGGACTTCTACATGTAATCAACACCTCACCCCACCAGGATTTGAACCAACGATCTTATAATTGTGACCGGGGAACGCTACCGCTGGGCCACCAGGACAATAAAAGCAGTCCTAGACTCTGCTATATTTCACACAAAGCCTGTTCAATGAGCTTATGGCGCCGTGAACCTCTAATGGGGACCACCCATGCCGTTTAGGTGATTAGAGCAACGTTTTACCAAATGCGGCTTCGAAACACGAGGATCCATATATATTTCATTAGCCCAATAAAGCACGCTCACTTCTTCATATAATCAACAACACACCCCACCAGGATTCGAACCCAAGATCTTCTAATTGTGACCGGGGAACGCTACCTCTGGGCCACCAGGACACTAAGAGCAGTCCTAGACTCTGCTATATTACACACAAAGCCTGTTCAACGAGCTTATGGCGCCATGAACCTCTAATGGGGACCACCCGTGCCGCTTAGGTGATCAGACCAACGTTTTACTAAATGCGGCTTCGAAACAAGAAGGATCCAGATATATTTCATTAGCCCAATAAAGCACGCGGACTTCTACATATAATCAACACCTCACCCCACCAGGGTTCAAACCCACGATCTTATAATTGTGACCGGGGTGTGCTACCTCTGGGCCACCACAACAATAAAAGCAGTTCTAGACTCTACTATATTTCACACAAAGCCTGTTCAACGAGCTTATGGCGCTATGAACCACTATAGGGGACCACCCGTGCCGCTTAGGTGATCAGAGCAACGTTTTACCAAATGCGGCTTGGAAACACGAGGATCCATATATATTTCATTAGCCCAATAAATCACTCGGACTTCTACATATAATCAACACCTCACCCTACCAGGATTCAAACCAATGATATTATAATTGTGACCGGGGTATGCTACCTCTGGGCCACGAGGACAAGAAAAGCAGTCCTAGACTCTACTATATTTCACACAAAGCCTGTTCAACGACCTTATGGCGCCATGAACCTCTAATGGGGACCACCAGTGCCGCTTAGGTGATCAGAGCAACGTTTTACCAAATGTGGCTTCGAAACCCGAGGATCCATATATATTTCATTAGCCCATTAAAGCACGCGGACTTCTACATGTAATCAACACCTCACCCCACCAGGATTCAAACCCACGATCTTATAATTGTGACCGGGGTATGCTACCTCTGGGCCACAAGGACAATAAAAGCAGTCCTAGACTCTACTATATTTCACACAAAGACTGTTGAACGACCTTATGGCGCCATGAACCTCTAATGGAGACCACCCGTGCCGCTTAGGTGATCAGAGCAACCTTTCACCAAATCCGGCTTGGAAACACGAGGATCCATATATATTTCATTAGCCCAATAAATCACTCGGACTTCTACATATAATCAACACCTCACCCTACCAGGATTCAAACCCACGATCTTATAATTGTGACCGGGATATGCTACCTCTGGGCCACCAGGACAATAAAAGCAGTCCTAGACTCTACTATATTTCACACAAAGCCTGTTCAACGACCTTATGGGGCCATGAACCTCTAATGGGGACCACCCGTGCCGCTTAGGTGATCAGGGCAACGTTTTACCAAATCTGGCTTCGAAACACGAGGATCCATATATATTTCATTAACCCAATAAAGCACGCGGACTTCTACATATAATCAACACCTCAACCCACTAGGATTTGAACCAACAATCTTATAATTGTGACCGGGGGATGCTACCTCTGGGCCACCAGGACAATAAAAGCAGTCCTAGACTCTGCTATATTTCACACAAAGCCTGTTCAACGAGCTTATGGCGCCGTGAACCTCTAATGGGGACCACCCGTGCCGCTTAAGTGATCAGGGCAACGTTTTACCAAATCTGGCTTCGAAACACGAGGATCCATATATATTTCATTAACCCAATAAAGCACGCGGACTTCTACATATAATCAACACCTCACCCCACCAGGATTTGAACCCACAATCTTATAATTGTGACCGGGGGACGCTAACTCTGGGCCACCAGGACAATAAAAGCAGTCCTAGACTCTGCTATATTTCACACATAGCCTGTTCAACGAGCTTATGGCGCCGTGAAACTCTAATGGGGACCACCCGTGCTGCTTAGGTGATCAGACCAACATTTTACCAAATGCGGCTTCGAAACAAGAAGGATCCATATATATTTCATTAGCCCAATAAAGCACGTGGACTTCTACATTTAATCAACACCTCACCCACCAGGATTTGAACCCACGATCTTATAATTGTGACCGGGGAACGCTACCTCTGGGCCACCAGGACAATAAAAGCAGTCCTAGACTCTGCTATATTTCACACAAAACCTGTTCAACGAGCTTATGGCGCCGTGAACCTCTGATGGGGACCACCCATGCCGCTTAGGTGATCGGAGCAACGTTTTACCAAATGCGGCTTCGAAGCACGAGGATCCATATATATTTCATTAGCCCAATAAAGCACGCGGACTTCTTCATATAATCAACACCTCACCCCATCAGGATTCGAACCCACGATCTTCTAATTATGACCGGGGAACGCTACCTCTGGCTCACCAGGAGACTAAAAGCATTCCTAGACTCTCCTATATTTCACACAAAGCCTGTTCAACGAGCTTATGGCGCCGTGAACCTCTAATGGGGACCACCCGTGCCGCTTAGGTAATCAGAGCAACGTTTTACCAAATGCGGCTTCGAAACCCGAGGATCCATATATTTTTCATTAGCCCAATAAAGCACGCAGACTTCTACATATAATCAACACCTCACCCCACCAGCATTTGAACCCACCATCTTATAATTGTGACCGGGGAATGTTACCTCTGGGCCACCAGGACAATAAAAGCACTCCTAGACTCTGCTATGTTTCACACAAAGCCTGTTCAACGAGCTTATGGCACCGTGAACCTCTAATGGGGACCACCCGTGCCGCTTAGGTGATCAGAGCAACGCTTTACCAAATGCGGCTTCGAAACATGAGGATCCATATATATTTCATTAGCCCAATAAAGCACGCGGACTTCTACAAATAATCAACACCTCACCCCACCAGGATTAAAACCCACGATCTTATAATTGTGACCGGGGAACGCTACCTCTGGGCTACCAGGATAATTAAAGCAGTCCTATACTGTACTATATTTCACACAAAGCCTGTTCAACGAAATATATGCTTGTGAACCTCTGATGTAATTCAACGGCGCCATTTTTTTAGGTGATCGACAACGTTTTACCAAATGCGGCTTGTTACCTAGTATCCATATATATTTATTAGCTCCAATAAAGCACGCCGACTTTTCATATATAATCAACACCTCACCCCACCCCTGGTGATTCCGAACCCACGATCTTCTACTCATGACCGGGAACGCTACCTCTACCACCAGGAGACAAGAAAAGCATTCCTAGACTCTGCTATATTTCACACAAAGCCTGTTCAACGAGCTTGTGCGCCCAGAACTCCTTCTAATGGGACCAATTCGTGCCGCTAGTGATCAGAATAAACTTTTTACCAAATGCGGCTTCGAAACACGAGTATCCATATATATTTCATTAGCCCAATAAAGCACGCGGACTTCTACATATAATCAACACCTCACCCCACCAGGATTTGAACCCACGATCTTCTAACTGTGACGGGCGAAAGCTACCTCTGGGCCACCAGGACAATAAAAGCAGTCCTAGATTCTGCTATATTTCACACAAAGCCTGTTCAACGAGCTTATGGCGCCGTGAACCTCTAATGGGGACCCCCGTGCCGCTTAGGTGATCAGAGCAACGTTTTACCAAATGTGGCTTCGAAACCCGAGGATCCATATATATTTCATTAGACCATTAAAGCACGCGGACTTCTACATGTAATCAACACCTCACCCCACCAGGATTTGAACCAACGATCTTATAATTGTGACCGGGGAACGCTACCGCTGGGCCACCAGGACAATAAAAGCAGTCCTAGACTCTGCTATATGTCACACAAAGCCTGTTCAATGAGCTTATGGCGCCGTGAACCACTAATGGGGACCACCCATGCCGTTTAGGTGATTAGAGCAACGTTTTACCAAATGTGGCTTCGAAACACGAGGATCCATATATATTTCATTAGCCCAATAAAGCACGCTCACTTCTTCATATAATCAACAACACACCCCACCAGGATTCGAACTCAAGATCTTCTAATTGTGACCGGGGAACGCTACCTCTGGGCCACCAGGACACTAAGAGCAGTCTTAGACTCTGCTATATTACACACAAAGCCTGTTCAACGAGCTTATGGCGCCATGAACCTCTAATGGGGACCACCCGTGCCGCTTAGGTGATCAGACCAACGTTTTACTAAATGCGGCTTCGAAACAAGAAGGATCCATATATATTTCATTAGCCCAATAAAGCACGCGGACTTCTACATATAATCAACACCTCACCCCACCAGGGTTCAAACCCACGATCTTATAATTGTGACCGGGGTATGCTACCTCTGGGCCACCACGACAATATAAGCAGTTCTAAACTCTACTATATTTCACACAAAGCCTGTTCAACGAGCTTATGGCGCTATGAACCACTATAGGGGACCACCCGTGCCGCTTAGGTGATCAGAGCAACGTTTTACCAAATGCGGCTTGGAAACACGAGGATCCATATATATTTCATTAGCCCAATAAATCACTCGGACTTCTACATATAATCAACACCTCACCCTACCAGGATTCAAACCAATGATATTATAATTGTGACCGGGGTATGCTACTCTGGGCCACGAGGAAGACAAGAAAAGCAGTCCTAGACTCTACTATATTTCACACACAAAGCTCTGTTCAACGACCTTATGGCGCCATGAACCTCTAATGGGGACCACCAGTGCCGCTTTTAGGTGATCAGAGCAACGTTTTAATAAATGTGGCTTCGAAACCCGAGGATCTATATATATTTTATTAGACCATTAAAGCACGCTGACTTCTCATATGTAATCAACACCTCACCCCCTCCCGGATTCAAACCCACGATCTTATAATTGTGACCGGGGTATGCTACCTCTGGGCCACAAGGACAATAAAAGCAGTCCTAGACTCTACTATATTTCACACAAAGACTGTTGAACGACCTTATGGCGCCATGATCCTCTAATGGAGACCACCCGTGCCGCTTAGGTGATCAGAGCAACCTTTTACCAAATCCGGCTTGGAAACACGAGGATCCATATATATTTCATTAGCCCAATAAATCACTCGGACTTCTACATATAATCAACACCTCACCCTACCAGGATTCAAACCCACGATCTTATAATTGTGACCGGGATATGCTACCTCTGGGCCACCAAGACAATAAAAGCAGTCCTAGACTCTACTATATTTCACACAAAGCCTGTTCAACGACCTTATGGCGCCATGAACCTCTAATGGGGACCACCCGTGCCGCTTAGGTGATCAGGGCAACGTTTTACCAAATCTGGCTTCGAAACACGAGAATCCATATATATTTCATTAACCCAATAAAGCACGCGGACTTCTACATATAATCAACACCTCAACCCACTAGGATTTGAACCAACAATCTTATAATTGTGACCGGGGGATGCTACCTCTGGGCCACCAGGACAATAAAAGCAGTCCTAGACTCTGCTATATTTCACACAAAGCCTGTTCAACGAGCTTATGGCGCCGTGAACCTCTAATGGGGACCACCCGTGCCGCTTAAGTGATCAGGGCAACGTTTTACCAAATCTGGCTTCGAAACACGAGGATCCATATATATTTCATTAACCCAATAAAGCACGCGGACTTCTACATATAATCAACACCTCACCCCACCAGGATTTGAACCCACAATCTTATAATTGTGACCGGGGGACGCTAACTCTGGGCCACCAGGACAATAAAAGCAGTCCTAGACTCTGCTATATTTCACACATAGCCTGTTCAACGAGCTTATGGCGCCGTGAAACTCTAATGGGAACCACCCGTGCTGCTTAGGTGATCAGACCAACATTTTACCAAATGCGGCTTCGAAACAAGAAGGATCCATAATATTTCATTAGCCCAATAAAGCACGTGGACTTCTACATTTAATCAACACCTCACCCCACCAGGATTTGAACCCACGATCTTATAATTGTGACCGGGGAACGCTACCTCTGGGCCACCAGGACAATAAAAGCAGTCCTAGACTCTGCTATATTTCACACAAAACCTGTTCAACGAGCTTATGGCGCCGTGAACCTCTGATGGGGACCACCCATGCCGCTTAGGTGATCGGAGCAACGTTTTACCAAATGCGGCTTCGAAGCACGAGGATCCATATATATTTCATTAGCCCAATAAAGCACGCGGACTTCTTCATATAATCAACACCTCACCCCACCAGGATTCGAACCCACGATCTTCTAATTATGACCGGGAACGCTACCTCTGGCTCACCAGGAGACTAAAAGCATTCCTAGACTCTCCTATATTTCACACAAAGCCTGTTCAACGAGCTTATGGCGCCGTGAACCTCTAATGGGGACCACCCGTGCCGCTTAGGTAATCAGAGCAACGTTTTACCAAATGCGGCTTCGAAACCCGAGGATCCATATAATTTTCATTAGCCCAATAAAGCACGCAGACTTCTACATATAATCAACACCTCACCCCACCAGCATTTGAACCCACGATCTTATAATTGTGACCGGGGAATGCTACCTCTGGGCCACCAGGACAATAAAAGCAGTCCTAGACTCTGCTATGTTTCACACAAAGCCTGTTCAACGAGCTTATGGCGCCGTGAACCTCTAATGGGGACCACCCGTGCCGATTAGGTGATCAGAGCAACGTTTTACCAAATGTGGCTTCGAAACTCGAGGATCCATATATATTTCATTAGACCATTAAAGCACGCGGACTTCTACATGTAATCAACACCTCACCCCACCAGGATTTGAACCAACTATCTTATAATTGTGACCGGGGAACGCTACCGCTGGGCCACCAGGACAATAAAAGCAGTCCTAGACTCTGCTATATTTCACACAAAGCCTGTTCAATGAGCTTATGGCGCCGTGAACCTCTAATGGGGACCACCCATGCCGTTTAGGTGATTAGAGCAACGTTTTACCAAATGCGGCTTCGAAACACGAGGATCCATATATATTTCATTAGCCCAATAAAGCACGCTCACTTCTTCATATAATCAACAACACACCCCACCAGAATTCGAACCCAAGATCTTCTAATTGTGACCGGGGAACGCTACCTCTGGGCCACCAGGACACTAAGAGCAGTCCTAGACTCTGCTATATTACACACAAAGCCTGTTCAACGAGCTTATGGCGCCATGAACCTCTAATGGGGACCACCCGTGCCGCTTAGGTGATCAGACCAACGTTTTACCAAATGCGGCTTCGAAACAAGAAGGATCCATATATATTTCATTAGCCCAATAAAGCACGCGGACTTCTACATATAATCAACACCTCACCCCACCAGGGTTCAAACCCACGATCATATAATTGTGACCGGGGTATGCTACCTCTGGGCCACCACGACAATAAAAGCAGTTCTAGACTCTGCTATATTTCACACAAAGCCTGTTCAACGAGCTTATGGCGCCGTGAACCTCTAATGGGGACCACCCGTGCCGCTTAAGTGATCAGGGCAACGTTTTACCAAATCTGGCTTCAAAACACGAGGATCCATATATATTTCATTAACCCAATAAAGCAAGCGGACTTCTACATATAATCAACACCTCACCCCACCAGGATTTGAACCCACAATCTTATAATTGTGACCGGGGGACGCTAACTCTGGGCCACCAGGACAATAAAAGCAGTCCTAGACTCTGCTATATTTCACAAATAGCCTGTTCAACGAGCTTATGGCGCCGTGAAACTCTAATGGGGACCACCCGTGCTGCTTAGGTGATCAGACCAACATTTTACCAAATGCGGCTTCGAAACAAGAAGGATCCATATATATTTCATTAGCCCAATAAAGCACGTGGACTTCTACATTTAATCAACACCTCACCCCACCAGGATTTGAACCCACGATCTTATAATTGTGATCGGGGAACGCTACCTCTGGGCCACCAGGACAATAAAAGCAGTCTTAGACTCTGCTATATTTCACACAAAACCTGTTCAACGAGCTTATGGCGCCGTGAACCTCTGATGGGGACCACCCATGCCGCTTAGGTGTTCGGAGCAACGTTTTACCAAATGCGGCTTCGAAGCACGAGGATCCACATATATTTCATTAGCCCAATAAAGCACGCGGACTTCTTCATATAATCAACACCTCACCCCACCAGGATTCGAATCACGCCTTATAATTGTGACCGAATGTTCTGGCCACACTAGGACAATAAAAGCAGTCCTAGACTCTACAGCCACACAAAGCCTGTTCAACGAGCTTATGGCGCCGTGAACCTCTAATGGGGACCACCCGTGCCGCTTAGGTGATCAGAGCAACGTTTTACCAAATGTGGCTTCGAAACCTGAGGATCCATATATATTTCATTAGACCATTAAAGCACGCGGAGTTCTACATGTAATCAACACCTCACCCCACCAGGATTTGAACCAACGATCATATAATTGTGACCGGGGAACGCTACCTCTGGGCCACCAGGACAAGAAAAGCAGTCCTAGACTCTACTATATTTCACACAAAGCCTGTTCAACGACCTTATGGCGCCATGAACCTCTAATGGGGACCACCCGTGCCGCTTAGGTGATCAGAGCAACGTTTTACCAAATCCGGTTTCGAAACACGAGGATCCATATATATTTCATTAGCCCAATAAAGCACGCGGACTTTTACATATAATCAACACCTCACCCTACCAGGATTTGAACCCACGATCTTATAATTGTGACCAGGAAACGCTACCTCTGGGCCACTAGGACAATAAAAGCAGTCCTAGACTCTGCTATATTTCACACAAAGCCTGTTCAACGACCTTATGGCACCATGAACCTCTAATGGGGACCACCCGTGCCGCTTAGGTGATCAGGGCAATGTTTTACCAAATCTGGCTTCGAAACACGAGGATCCATGTATATTTCATTAGCCCAATAAAGCATGCGGACTTCTACATATAATCAACACCTCACCCCACCAGGATTCGAACCCACGATCTTCTAATTATGACCGGGGAACGCTACCTCTGGCTCACCAGGAGACTAAAAGCATTCCTAGACTCTCCTATATTTCACCACAAAGCCTGTTCAACGAGCTTATGGCGCCGTGAACCTCTAATGGGGACCACCCGTGCCGCTTAGGTGATCAGAGCAACGTTTTACTAAATGTGGCTTCGAAACCCGAGGATCCATATATATTTCCTTAGACCATTAAAGCACGCTGACTTCTACATGTAATCAACAACTCACCCCACCAGGATTTGAACCAACGATCTTCTAATTGTGACCGGGGAACGCCATCGCTGGGCCACCAGGACAATAAAAGCAGTCCTAGACTCTGCCATATTTCACACAAAGCTCCAATGAGCTTATGGCCGTGAACCTCTAATGGGGACCAACGGCTGCTTAGGTGATTAGAGCAACGTTTTTACCAAACATGTCAAACACGAGATCCATATATTTCTAGCTCCAATAAAGCACGCCACTTTTCATAATCAACAACACACCCCACCAGGATTCGAACCCAAGATCTTCTAATTGTGACCGGGGAACGCTACCTCTGGGCCACCAGGACACTAAGAGCAGTCCTAGACTCTGCTATATTACACACAAGGCCTGTTCAACGAGCTTATGGTGCCATGAACCTCTAATGGGGACCACCCGTGCCGCTTAGGTGATCAGACCAACGTTTTACTAAATGCGGCTTCGAAACAAGAAGGATCCATATATATTTCATTAGCCCAATAAAGCACGCGGACTTCTACATATAATCAACACCTCACCCCACCAGGTTCAAACCCACGATCTTATAATTGTGTCCGGGGTATGCTACCTCTGGGCCACCACGACAATAAAAGCAGTTCTAGACTCTTCTATATTTCACACAAAGCCTGTTCAACGAGCTTATGGCGCCGTGAACCTCTAATGGGGACCACCCGTGCCGCTTAAGTGATCAGGGCAACGTTTTACCAAATCTGGCTTCGAAACACGAGGATCCATATATATTTCATTAACCCAATAAAGCACGCGGACTTCTACATATAATCAAAGCCTCACCCCACCAGATTGAAGTCAATGACATAATTGTGACCGGGGAACGCTACTCTCTGGGCCACCAGGACAATAAAAGCAGTCCTAGACTCTGGGTACTATATTTCACACAAAGCCTGTTCAACGACCTTATGGCCATGCGAACCTCTAATGACCACCAGCTTAGGTGATCAGAGCAACATTTTACCAAATCCTGCTTGGAAACACGAGGATCCATATATATTTCATTAGCTCAATAAATCACTCGGACTTCTACATATAATCAACACCTCACCCTATCAGGATTTAAACCCACAATCTTATAATTGTGACCGGGGTATGCTACCTCTGGGCCACCAGGACAATAAAAGCAGTCCTAGACTCTACTATATTTCACACAAAGCCTGTTCAACGACCTTATGGCACCATGAACCTCTAATGGGGACCACCCGTGCCGCTTAGGTGATCAGGGCAACGTTTTACAAAATCTGGCTTCGAAACACGAGGATCCATGTATATTTCATTAGCCCAATAAAGCATGCGGACTTCTACATATAATCAACACCTCACCCCACCAGGATTTGAACCCACGATCTTATAATTGTGACCGGGGAACGCTACCTCTGGGCCACCAGGACAATAAAAGCAGTCCTAGACTCTGCTATATTTCACACAAAACCTGTTCAACGGCCTTATGGCGCCGTGAACCTCTGATGGGGACCACCCATGCCGCTTAGGTGATCGGAACAACGTTTTTCCAAATGCGGCTTCGAAGCACGAGGATCCATATATATTTCATTAGCCCAATAAAGCACGCGGACTTCTTCATATAATCAACACCTCACCCCACCAGGATTCGAACCCACGATCTTCTAATTATGACCGGGGAACGCTACCTCTGGCTCACCAGGAGACTAAAAGCATTCCTAGACTCTCCTATAGTTCACACAAAGCCTGTTCAACGAGCTTATGGCGCCGTGAACCTCTAATGGGGACCACCCGTGCCGCTTAGGTAATCAGAGCAACGTTTTACCAAATGCGGCTTCGAAACCCGAGGATCCATATATTTTTCATTACCCCAATAAAGCACGCAGACTTCTACATATAATCAACACCTCACCCCACCAGCATTTGAACCCACGATCTTATAATTGTGACCGGGGAATGCTACCTCTGGGCCACCAGGACAATAAAAGCAGTCCTAGACTCTGCTATGTTTCACACAAAGCCTGTTCAACGAGCTTATGGCGCCGTGAACCTCTAATGGGGACCCCCCGTGCCGCTTAGGTGATCAGAGCAATGTTTTATCAAATGTGGCTTTGAAACAAGAGGATCCATATATATTTCATTAGACCATTAAAGCACGCGGACTTCTACATATAATCAACACCTCACCCCACCAGGATTTGAACCAACGATCTTATAATTGTGACCGGGGAACGCTACCGCTGGGCCACCAGGACAATAAAAGCAGTCCTAGACTCTGCTATATTTCACACAGAGCCTGTTCAACGAGCTTATGGCGCCGTGAACCTCTAATGGGGACCACCCATGCCGTTTAGGTGATTAGAGCAACGTTTTACCAAATGCGGCTTCGAAACACGAGGATCCATATATATTTCATTAGCCCAATAAAGCACGCTCACTTCTACATATAATCAACACCTCACCCCACCAGGATTTGAACCCAACGATCTTATAATTGTGACCGGGGAACGCTACCTCTGGGCCACCAGGACACTAAAAGCAGTCCTAGACTCTGCTATATTTCACACAAAGCCTGTTCAACGAGCTTATGGCGCCATGAACCTCTAATGGGGACCACCCGTGCCGCTTAGGTGATCAGACCAACGTTTTACTAAATGCGGCTTCGAAACAAGAAGGATCCATATATATTTCATTAGCCCAATAAAGCACGCGGACTTCTACATATAATCAACACCTCACCCCACCAGGGTTCAAACCCACGATCTTATAATTGTGACCGGGGTATGCTACCTCTGGGCCACCACGACAATAAAAGCAGTTCTAGACTCTACTATATTTCACACAAAGCCTGTTCAACGAGCTTATGGCGCTATGAACCACTATAGGGGACCACCCGTGCCGCTTAGGTGATCAGAGCAACGTTTAACCAAATGCGGCTTCGAAACCCGAGGATCCATAAATATTTCATTAGCCCAATAAAGCACGCAGACTTCTACATATAATCAAAGCCTCACCCCACCAGGATTTGAAGCCACGATCTTATAATTGTGACCGGGGAACGCTACCTCTGGGCCACCAGGACAAGAAAAGCAGTCCTAGACTCTACTATATTTCACACAAAGCCTGTTCAACGACCTTATGGCGCCATGAACCTCTAATGGGGACCACCAGTGCCGCTTAGGTGATCAGAGCAACGTTTTACCAAATCCGGTTTCGAAACACGAGGATCCATATATATTTCATTAGCCCAATAAAGCACGTGGACTTTTACATATAATCAACACCTCACCCTACCAGGATTTGAACCCACGATCTTATAATTGTGACCAGGAAACGCTACCTCTGGGCCACTAGGACAATAAAAGCAGTCCTAGACTCTGCTATATTTCACACAAAGCCTGTTCAACGAGCTTATGGCGCCGTGAACCTCTAATTGGGCCCACCCGTGCCACTTAGGTGATCAGGGCAACGTTTTACCAAATCTGGCTTCGAAACACGAGGATCCATATATATTTCATTAACCCAATAAAGCACGCGGACTTCTACATATAATCAACACCTCAACCCACTAGGATTTGAACCAACAATCTTATAATTGTGACCGGGGGATGCTACCTCTGGGCCACCAGGACAATAAAAGCAGTCCTAGACTCTGCTATATTTCACACAAAGCCTGTTCAACGAGCTTATGGCGCCGTGAACCTCTAATGGGGACCACCCGTGCCGCTTAAGTGATCAGGGCAACGTTTTACCAAATCTGGCTTCGAAACACGAGGATCCATATATATTTCATTAACCCAATAAAGCACGCGGACTTCTACATATAATCAACACCTCACCCCACCAGGATTTGAACCCACAATCTTATAATTGTGACCGGGGGACGCTAACTCTGGGCCACCAGGACAATAAAAGCAGTCCTAGACTCTGCTATATTTCACAAATAGCCTGTTCAACGAGCTTATGGCGCCGTGAAACTCTAATGGGGACCACCCATGCTGCTTAGGTGATCAGACCAACATTATACCAAATGCGGCTTCGAAACCCGAGGATCCATATATTTTTCATTAGCCCAATAAAGCACGCAGACTTCTACATATAATCAACACCTCACCCCACCAGCATTTGAACCCACGATCTTATAATTGTGACCGGGGAATGCTACCTCTGGGCCACCAGGACAATAAAAGCAGTCCTAGACTCTGCTATGTTTCACACAAAGCCTGTTCAACGAGCTTATGGCGCCGTGAACCTCTAATGGGGACCACCCGTGCCGCTTAGGTGATCAGAGCAACGTTTTACCAAATGTGGCTTCGAAACCCGAGGATCCTTATATATTTCATTAGACCATTAAAGCACGCGGACTTCTACATGTAATCAACACCTCACCCCACCAGGATTTGAACCAACGATCTTATAATTGTGACCGGGGAACGCTACCGCTGGGCCACCAGGACAATAAAAGCAGTCCTAGACTCTGCTATATTTCACACAAAGCCTGTTCAATGAGCTTATGGCGCCGTGAACCTCTAATGGGGACCACCCATGCCGTTTAGGTGATTAGAGCAACGTTTTACCAAATGCGGCTTCGAAACACGAGGATCCATATATATTTCATTAGCCCAATAAAGCACGCTCACTTCTTCATATAATCAACAACACACCCCACCAGGATTCGAACCCAAGATCTTCTAATTGTGACCGGGGAACGCTACCTCTGGGCCACCAGGACACTAAGAGCAGTCCTAGACTCTGCTATATTACACACAAGGCCTGTTCAACGAGCTTATGGTGCCATGAACCTCTAATGGGGACCACCCGTGCCGCTTAGGTGATCAGACCAACGTTTTACTAAATGCGGCTTCGAAACAAGAAGGATCCATATATATTTCATTAGCCCAATAAAGCACGCGGACTTCTACATATAATCAACACCTCACCCCACCAGGGTTCAAACCCACGATCTTATAATTGTGACCGGGGTATGCTACCTCTGGGCCACCACGACAATAAAAGCAGCTCTAGACTCTGCTATATTTCACACAAAGCCTGTTCAACGAGCTTATGGCGCCGTGAACCTCTAATGGGGACCACCCGTGCCGCTTAATTGATCAGGGCAACGTTTTACCAAATCTGGCTTCGAAACACGAGGATCCATATATATTTCATTAACCCAATAAAGCACGCGGACTTCTACATATAATCAACACCTCACCCCACCAGGATTTGAACCCACAATCTTATAATTGTGACCGGGGGACGCTAACTCTGGGCCACCAGGACAATAAAAGCAGTCCTAGACTCTGCTATATTTCACACATAGCCTGTTCAACGAGCTTATGGCGCCGTGAAACTCTAATGGGGACCACCCGTGCTGCTTAGGTGATCAGACCAACATTTTACCAAATGCGGCTTCGAAACAAGAAGGATCCATATATATTTCATTAGCCCAATAAAGCACGTGGACTTCTACATTTAATCAACACCTAACCCCACCAGGATTTGAACCCACGATCTTATAATTGTGACCGGGGAACGCTACCTCTGGGCCATCAGGACAATAAAAGCAGTCCTAGACTCTGCTATATTTCACACAAAACCTGTTCAACGAGCTTATGGCGCCGTGAACCTCTGATGGGGACCACCCATGCCGCTTAGGTGATCGGAGCAACGTTTTACCAAATGCGGCTTCGAAGCACGAGGATCCACATATATTTCATTAGCCCAATAAAGCACGCGGACTTCTTCATATAATCAACACCTCACCCCACCAGGATTCGAACCCACGATCTTCTAATTATGACCGGGGAACGCTACCTCTGGCTCACCAGGAGACTAAAAGCATTCCTAGACTCTCCTATATTTCACACAAAGCCTGTTCAACGAGCTTATGGCGCCGTGAACCTCTAATGGGGACCACCCGTGCCGCTTAGGTGATCAGAGCAACGTTTTACCAAATGTGGCTTCGAAACCCGAGGATCCATATATATTTCATTAGACCATTAAAGCACGCGGACTTCTACATGTAATCAACACCTCACCCCACCAGGATTTGAACCAACGATCTTATAATTGTGACCGGGGAACGCTACCGCTGGGCCACCAGGACAATAAAAGCAGTCCTAGACTCTGCTATATTTCACACAAAGCCTGTTCAATGAGCTTATGGCGCCGTGAACCTCTAATGGGGACCACCCATGCCGTTTAGGTGATTAGAGCAACGTTTTACCAAATGCGGCTTCGAAACACGAGGATCCATATATATTTCATTAGCCCAATAAAGCACGCTCACTTCTTCATATAATCAACAACACACCCCACCAGGATTCGAACCCAAGATCTTCTAATTGTGACCGGGGAACGCTACCTCTGGGCCACCAGGACACTAAGAGCAGTCCTAGACTCTGCTATATTACACACAAAGCCTGTTCAACGAGCTTATGGCGCCATGAACCTCTAATGGGGACCACCCGTGCCGCTTAGGTGATCAGACCAACGTTTTACTAAATGCGGCTTCGAAACAAGAAGGATCCATATATATTTCATTAGCCCAATAAAGCACGCGGACTTCTACATATAATCAACACCTCACCCCACCAGGGTTCAAACCCACGATCTTATATTTGTGACCGGGGTATGCTACCTCTGGGCCACCACGACAATAAAAGCAGTTCTAGACTCTACTATATTTCACACAAAGCCTGTTCAACGAGCTTATGGCGCTATGAACCACTATAGGGGACCACCCGTGCCGCTTAGGTGATCAGAGCAACGTTTAACCAAATGCGGCTTCGAAACCCGAGGATCCATAAATATTTCATTAGCCCAATAAAGCACGCAGACTTCTACATATAATCAAAGCCTCACCCCACCAGGATTTGAAGCCACGATCTTATAATTGTGACCGGGGAACGCTACCTCTGGGCCACCAGGACAAGAAAAGCAGTCCTAGACTCTACTATATTTCACACAAAGCCTGTTCAACGACCTTATGGCGCCATGAACCTCTAATGGGGACCACCAGTGCCGCTTAGGTGATCAGAGCAACGTTTTACCAAATCCGGTTTCGAAACACGAGGATCCATATATATTTCATTAGCCCAATAAAGCACGTGGACTTTTACATATAATCAACACCTCACCCTACCAGGATTTGAACCCACGATCTTATAATTGTGACCAGGAAACGCTACCTCTGGGCCACTAGGACAATAAAAGCAGTCCTAGACTCTGCTATATTTCACACAAAGCCTGTTCAACGACCTTATGGCACCATGAACCTCTAATGGGGACCACCCGTGCCGCTTAGGTGATCAGGGCAACGTTTTACCAAATCTGGCTTCGAAACACGAGGATCCATGTATATTTCATTAGCCCAATAAAGCATGCGGACTTCTACATATAATCAACACCTCACCTCACCAGGATTTGAACCCACGATCTTATAATTGTGACCGGGGAACGCTACTCTGGGCCACCAGGACAATAAAAGCAGTCCTAGACTCTGCTATATTTCACACAAAGCCTGTTCAACGAGCTTATGGCGCCGTGAACCTCTGATGGGGACCACCCATGCCGCTTAGGTGATCGGAGCAACGTTTTACCAAATGCGGCTTCGAAGCAAGAGGATCCATATATTTTTCATTAGCCCAATAAAGCACGCGGACTTCTTCATATAATCAACACCTCACCCCACCAGGATTCGAACCCACGATCTTCTAATTATGACCGGGGAACGCTACCTCTGGCTCACCAGGAGACTAAAACCATTCCTAGACTCTCCTATAGTTCACACAAAGCCTGTTCAACGAGCTTATGGCGCCGTGAACCTCTAATGGGGACCACCCGTGCCGCTTAGGTAATCAGAGCAATGTTTTACCAAATGCGGCTTCGAAACCCGAGGATCCATATATTTTTCATTACCCCAATAAAGCACGCAGACTTCTACATATAATCAACACCTCACCCCACCAGCATTTGAACCCACGATCTTATAATTGTGACCGGGGAATGCTACCTCTGGGCCACCAGGACAATAAAAGCAGTCAAAGACTCTGCTATGTTTCACACAAAGCCTGTTCAACGAGCTTATGGCGCCGTGAACCTCTAATGGGGACCACCCGTGCCGCTTAGGTGATCAGAGCAACGTTTTACCAAATGTGGCTTCGAAACCCGAGGATCCATATATATTTTATTAGACCATTAAAGCACGCGGACTTCTACATGTAATCAACACCTCACCCCACCAGGATTTGAACCAACGATCTTATAATTGTGACAGGGGAACGCTACCGCTGGGCCACCAGGACAATAAAAGCAGTCCTAGACTCTGCTATATTTCACACAAAGCCTGTTCAATGAGCTTATGGCGCCGTGAACCTCTAATGGGGACCACCCATGCTGTTTAGGTGATTAGAGCAACGTTTTACCAAATGCGGCTTCGAAACACGAGGATCCATATATATTTCACTTGCCCAATAAAGCACGCTCACTTCTTCATATAATCAACAACACACCCCACCAGGATTCGAACCCAAGATCTTCTAATTGTGACCGGGGAACGCTACCTCTGGGCCACCAGGACACTAAGAGCAGTCCTAGACTCTGCTATATTACACAAAAAGCCTGTTCAACGAGCTTATGGCGCCATGAACCTCTAATGGGGACCACCCGTGCCGCTTAGGTGATCAGGGCAAAGTTTTACCAAATCTGGCTTCGAAACACGAGGATCCATGTATATTTCATTAGCCCAATAAAGCATGCGGACTTCTACATATAATCAACACCTCACCCCACCAGGATTTGAACCCACGATCTTATAATTGTGACCGGGGAACGCTACATCTGGCCCACCAGGACACTAAAAGCATTCCTAGACTCTGCTATATTTCACACAAAGCCTGTTCAACGAGCTTATGGTGCCGTGAACCTCTATATCGGACTCCTGTACGTAGGTGATCAGAGCAACGTTTTACCAAAAGCGGCTTCGAAACAAGAAGGATCCATATATATTTCATTAGCCCAATAAAGCACGCGGACTTCTACATATAATCAACACCTCATCCCCACCAGGGTTCAAACCCACGATCTTATAATTGTGACCGGGGTATGCTACGTCTGGGCCACCACGACAATAAAAGCAGTTCTAGACTCTACTATATTTCACACAAAGCCTGTTCAACGAGCTTATGGCGCTATGAACCACTATAGGGGACCACCCGTGCCGCTTAGGTGATCAGAGCAACGTTTAACCAAATGCGGCTTTGAAACCCAAGGATCCATAAATATTTCATTAGCCCAATAAAGCACGCAGACTTCTACATATAATCAAAGCCTCACCCCACCAGGATTTGAAGCCACGATCTTATAATTGTGACCGGGGAACGTGCTGCCCTGGGGCCACCAGGACAAGTGAAAAGAAGTCCTAGACTCTACTATATATTTCTACACAAAGCCTGTTCAACGACCTTATGGCGCCATGAACCCCAATGGGGACCACCAGTGCCGCTTAGTGATCAGTTAACGTTTTACCAAATCCGGTTTCAAGACGCCAGGATCCATATATATTTCATTAGCCCAACAAAGCACGTGTGGACTTTGCATAACCAATAACTCACTCCACCAGGATTCGAACCCACGATCTTATAATTGTGACCGAGGAACGCTACCTATGGGCCACCAGGACACTATAAGCAGTCGTAGACTCTGTTATATTTCACACAAAGCCAGTTCGACGAGCTTATGGCGCTGTGAACCACTATAATGGGACCACCCGTGCCGCTTAGGTGACCAGATCAACGTTTTACCAAATGCGGCTTCGAAACACAAAGATCCATATATATTTCATTAATCATAAAGCACGCGGACTTCAGTATAATCAACACCCCAACCCACTAGGATTTGAACCCACGATCTTATAATTGTGACCGGGGAACGCTATCGCTGGGCCACCAGGACAATAAAAGCAGTCCTAGACTCTGCTATATTTCACACAAAGCCTGTTCAACGAGTTTATGGCGCCGTGAACCTCTAATGAGGACCACCCGTGCCGCTTAGGTGATCAGAGCAACGTTTTACCAAATCCGGCTTGGAAATACGAGGATCCATATATATTTCATTAGCCCAATAAAGCACAAGGACTTCTACATATAATCACTGCACCACCAGGATTTTGAAACCCACAATCTTATAATTGTGACCGGGGGACGCTAACTCTGGGCCACCAGGACATTAAAAGCAGTCCTAGACTCTGCTATATTTCACAAATAGCCTGTTCAACGAGCTTATGGCGCCGTGAAACTCTAATGGGGACCACCCATGCTGCTTAGGTGATCAGACCAACATTATACCAAATGCGGCTTCGAAACCCGAGGATCCATATATTTTTCATTAGCCCAATAAAGCACGCAGACTTCTACATATAATCAACACCTCACCCCACCAGCATTTGAACCCACGATCTTATAATTGTGACCGGGGAATGCTACCTCTGGGCCACCAGGACAATAAAAGGAGTCCTAGACTCTGCTATGTTTCACACAAAGCCTGTTCAACGAGCTTATGGCGCCGTGAACCTCTAATGGGGACCACCCATGCCGCTTAGGTGATCAGAGCAACGTTTTACCAAATGTGGCTTCGAAACCCGAGGATCCTTATATATTTCATTAGACCATTAAAGCACGCGGACTTCTACATGTAATCAACACCTCACCCCACCAGGATTTGAACCAACGATCTTATAATTGTGACCGGGGAACGCTACCGCTGGGCCACCAGGACAATAAAAGCAGTCCTAGACTCTGCTATATTTCACACAAAGCCTGTTCAATGAGCTTATGGCGCCGTGAACCTCTAATGGGGACCACCCATGCCGTTTACGTGATTAGAGCAACGTTTTACCAAATGCGGCTTCGAAACACGAGGATCCATATATATTTCATTAGCCCAATAAAGCACGCTCACTTCTTCATATAATCAACAACACACCCCACCAGGATTCGAACCCAAGATCTTCTAATTGTGACCGGGGAACGCTACCTCTGGGCCACTAGGACACTAAGAGCAGTCCTAGACTCTGCTATATTACACACAAAGCCTGTTCAACGAGCTTATGGCGCCATGAACCTCTAATGGGGACCACCCGTGCCGCTTAGGTGATCAGACCAACGTTTTACAAAATGCGGCTTCGAAACAAGAAGGATCCATATATATATTTCATTAGCCCAATAAAGCACGCGGACTTTGCAAGACATAACATCACCACCCAGGGCTCAAACCTAATGATCTGCACTGTGAATTTGGGAAGTACCACCATTTATAAAAGGCAGCTCTAGACTCGCCAGTAGTATTTCACACAGCCTGTTCAATCTAGCGCTTATGGCATGGAATTCGATAGACCACCTGCACAAGTTTATGATCAGGGCAACGGTTTACCAAATCTGGCTTCGAAACACGAGGATCCATATATATTTCATTAGCCCAATAAAGCACGCGGACTTCTACATATAATCAACACCTCACCCCACCAGGATTTGAACCCACAATCTTATAATTGTGACCGGGGGACGCTACCTCTGGGACACCAGGACAATAAAAGCAGTCCTAGACTCTGTTATATTTCACACAAAGCCTGTTCAACGAGATTATGGCGCCGTGAAACTCTAATTGGGACCACCCATTGTTGCTTAGGTGATCAGACCAACATTTTACCAAAACAAGTAAGCCAAACAAGAAGGATCCATATAGATTAGGCCTCAATAAAGCACGTGGACTTCTACATATAATCAAAACCTCACCCCACCAGGATTTGAATCCACGATCTTATAATTGTGACCGGGAAACGCTACCTCTGGGCCACCAGGACAATAAAAGCAGTCCTACACTCTGCTATATTTCACACAAATCCTGTTCAACGAGCTTATGGCGCCATGAACCTCTGATGGGGACCACCCATGCCGCTTAGGTGATCGGAGCAACGTTTTACCAAATGCGGCTTCGAAGCACGAGGATCCACATATATTTCATTAGCCCAATAAAGCACGCGGACTTCTTCATATAATCAACACCTCACCCCACCAGGATTCGAACCCACGATCTTCTAATTATGACCGGGGAACGCTACCTCTGGCTCACCAGGAGACTAAAAGCATTCCTAGACTCTCCTATTTTTCACACAAAGCCTGTTCAACGAGCTTATGGAGCCGTGAACCTCTAATGGGGACCACCCGTGCCGCTTAGGTGATCAGAGCAACGTTTTACCAAATGTGGCTTCGAAACCCGAGGATCCATATATATTTCATTAGACCATTAAAGCACGCGGACTTCTACATGTAATCAACACCTCACCCCACCAGGATTTGAACCAACGATCTTATAATTGTGACCGGGGAACGCTACCGCTGGGCCACCAGGACAATAAAAGCAGTCCTAGACTCTGCTATATTTCACACAAAGCCTGTTCAATGAGCTCATGGCGCCGTGAACCTCTAATGGGGACCACCCATGCCGTTTAGGTGATTAGAGCAACGTTTTACCAAATGCGGCTTCGAAACACGAGGATCCATATATATTTCATTAGCCCAATAAAGCACGCTTACTTCTTCATATAATCAACAACACACCCCACCAGGATTCGAACCCAAGATCTTCTAATTGTGACCGGGGAACGCTACCTCTGGGCCACCAGGACACTAAGAGCAGTCCTAGACTCTGCTATATAACACACAAAGCCTGTTCAACGAGCTTATGGCGCCATGAACCTCTAATGGGGACCACCCGTGCCGCTTAGGTGATCAGACAAACGTTTTACTAAATGCGGCTTCGAAACAAGAAGGATCCATATATATTTCATTAGCCCAATAAAGCACGCGGACTTCTACATATAATCAACACCTCACCCCACCAGGGTTCAAACCCACGATCTTATATTTGTGACCGGAGTGTGCTACCTCTGGGCCACCACGACAATAAAAGCAGTTCTAGACTCTACTATATTTCACACAAAGCCTGTTCAACGAGCTTATGGCGCTATGAACCACTATAGGGGACCACCTGTGCCGCTTAGGTGATCAGAGCAACGTTTAACCAAATACGGCTTCGAAACCCGAGGATCCATAAATATTTCATTAGCCCAATAAAGCACGCAGACTTCTACATATAATCAAAGCCTCACCCCACCAGGATTTGAAGCCACGATCTTATAATTGTGACCGGGGAACGCTACCTCTAGGCCACCAGGACAAGAAAAGCAGTCCTAGACTCTACTATATTTCACACAAAGCCTGTTCAACGACCTTATGGCGCCATGAACCTCTAATGGGGACCACCAGTGCCGCTTAGGTGATCAGAGCAACGTTTTACCAAATCCGGTTTCGAAACACGAGGATCCATATATATTTCATTAGCCCAATAAAGCACGTGGACTTCTACATATAATCAACACCTCACCCTACCAGGATTTGAACCCACGATCTTATAATTGTGACCAGGAAACGCTACCTCTGGGCCACTAGGACAATAAAAGCAGTCCTAGACTCTGCTATATTTCACACAAAGCCTGTTCAACGACCTTATGGCACCATGAACCTCTAATGGGGACCACCCGTGCCGCTTAGGTGATCAGGGCAACGTTTCACCAAATCTGGCTTCGAAACACGAGGATCCATGTATATTTCATTAGCCCAATAAAGCATGCGGACTTCTACATATAATCAACACCTCACCCCACCAGGATTTGAACCCATGATCTTATAATTGTGACCGGGGAACGCCACGCCTGGGGCCAATTAGGACAATAAAAGCAGTCCTAGACTCTGCTATATTTCACACAATACCTGTTCAACGAGCTTATGGCGCCGTGAACCTCTGATGGGGACCACCCATGCCGCTTAGGTGATCGGAGCAACGTTTTACCAAATGCGGCTTTGAAGCAGGAGGATCCATATATATTTCATTAGCCCAATAAAGCACGCGGACTTCTTCATATAATCAACACCTCACCCCACCAGGATTCGAACCCACGATCTTCTAATTATGACCGGGGAACGCTACCTCTGGCTCACCAGGAGACTAAAAGCATTCCTAGACTCTCCTATATTTCACACAAAGCCTGTTCAACGAGCTTATGGCGCCGTAAACCTCTAATGGGGACCACCCGTGCCGCTTAGGTGATCAGAGCAACGTTTTACCAAATGCGGCTTCGAAACCCGAGGATCCACATATTTTTCATTAGCCCAATAAAGCACGCGGACTTCTACAAATAATCAACACCTCACCCCACCAGGATTTGAACCCACGATCTTATAATTGTGACTGGGGAATGCTACCTCTGGGCCACCAGGACAATAAAAGCAGTCCTAGACTCTGCTATATTTCACACAAAGCCTGTTCAACGAGCTTATGGCGCCGTGAACCCTGGGCCGGGGACCACCTGTGTCATTAGGTGGACTGTGAGCAACGTTTTACTAAAATGTGGCTTGAAACCC